>NC_063167.1:600000-883281 GCF_023159225.1 Perognathus longimembris pacificus | reverse complement strand
TTCATGCCCCCAGCGGGAAGCCGAGTGGGCCGCGGCTCGAGCGGTGGAGCACCAGCCCGGGGGTGTGAGAAGCCGAGGGGCGGCCCCCCGCTGCCCCCCCCACACAGAGGGAGGGCGCCCGAGACCAGCCCGGGCAGGCGGCTGCCCACCAGGTGGGGGCCCCGTCCCGCTCCGCCCGCCGCCCCCTCCCCGCGGGCGCCTCCCGTGCGCTCCGACGGGCGGCCCTCCCCGGGCCTCCTCTCCGCAGTCCAGGCCCGCCCGCCCCGGTGCTGGGGGCGAGGCTGCGCCCTGGCTAAATTTAAAACCCCTGCCTAGCGCTTTGTGAAGTCGCTTTTGTTATTTCCCGGAAATGCCACTAAGTGGAGAAACCGGCCGCGACTGGGCTTGGAGGTATAGCGATTCTCCTGTGACACCCCCCCACCGCCGCCCCCCAACCCACAGGAGCAAAAGGCAGGGTGGCTGGGAGCAGCCCCAGGCCCCCATCCCCAGGGGAGAGGGCAAGGAGCACGGGGGGGGGGGGGGAGGCTCCGTGGTGGCTGTGGCTCCCATCTCCTGAGAACCGCTGAGCAGCCAGTCAGACTTTGGGCACTTACAACGTCGGCGCCTGCCAAGACGCTTAGCTTAGCGCAGGAGCTAGAGGTCTGGTCTCCTAATTTGTTTTTCTTGCTTCCCCATTCGGGGGTTTGGATGTCCGTCTTCCGGGGTCAGTTCTCCCGGTTGCTCCTTGCAGATCATTAAGATGGTAGTGTATGGACTAGAGAGCTGCATCTTGGTGAAGAAATGTAATATCAGTGTGCAAAACATTGTGTATCTCAGGAGCTGGGAATATGGCCTAGCGGCAGGAGCGCTCACCTCGTATACATGAGCCCTGGTTCCATTCCCCAGCACCACATATACAGAAAAACATCCGAAGAGGCGCTGTGGCTCAGAGGGGTAGAGTGCTATCCTTGAGCGAAAAAAGAAGCCAGGGACAGGGCTGGGGATATAGCCTAGTGGCAAGAGTGCCTGCCTCGGAGACACGAGGCCCTAGGTTCGATTCCCCAGCACACATATACAGAAAACGGCCAGAAGCGGCGCTGTGGCTCAAGTGGCAGAGTGCTAGCCTTGAGCAAAAAAGACGCAGGGACAGTGCTCAGGCCCTGAGTCCAAGGCCCAGGACTGGCCAAAAACAAACAAAAAAAAAAAAAAAAAAAGAAGCCAGGGACAGTGCTCAGGCCCTGAGTCCAAGGACCAGGACTGGCCAAAACAAAACAAACATTGTGTCTCTCAGGGTGAAGAACTCTGTGTTTCATGTGCTATTGCAGGAATTAAACCAGGGACTGGTGTTTGGTAAGCTCTAGTGAAGGCAAGTCCTTGCTACTGTTCCGATGTTCTTCCATGAGTATAGGATTCAAGGTTCATCTTCACGCTCCAGGGAGACTGTCGTGGCGCTGCCATCTTTGGGGTCCCCGCCCCCTACCCCCACCCGGTCACTTTTCTTCTGCTGTGCTTGCTTCCCTGTAATTTCCTGGACCCCCACACACTTCTTGTCTTCCTCACCTCAGAATGCGGTCACTTTTATGTCACGGGGTTACTCTCCACTCATTGAGACTAGTAGATTCTTCCAACCTGCCCCACCACCCCCAAAAGTTCCTTTGACACAGGGTCTTGCTATATAGTCCTAGGATGGTCTCTAATTGAGATCTTCCCATTTCGGCCTCCTGAGTATTGGAATTATAAGTGAGGACACCAAGCTCTACTCTAACACATTGGGTTTTTAATCATCTGAAAATATCCTTTTTCTGAATAATTAAGCCCCTAGTTTTTGTTTCATTCTATTTCTGGTTTTTAGGACTCTTTTCTGTGTGGTTTTATTTTTGCTTTAATAATTATATGGTTCTACAGGCAAATGTGCATACGTAGAAAAATTTAGCTTCTGTTATGTCCTCCTACCTCTGGTTGGTAATCATTTGTGTATGTGCACACACACGCATGCACACACAGGCCATTCCCAGGGCTTGAACTCAGGGCCCAGGCTCTGTCCCTGAGTCTCTCTGTGCTCAAGGCTAGCACTCTGCCACCTGAGCCACAGGGCCACTTCCAGCTTTTTCTGAGCAGTTTTATTGGAGAGAAGAGTCTCATGGGCTTTCCAGCCCGGGATAGCTTTGAACTGTGAGCCTCAGATCTCAGTGTCCTGAGTAGTTAAGATTACAATGGGCAGGAGCCACCAGTGCCCAGCAAGATAACCATTTTTGTTTTGTTTTTGCCAGTCCTGGGTCTTGGACTCAGGGCCTGAGCACTGTCCCTGGCTTCCTTTGTGCTCAAGGCTAGCACTCTGCCACTGAGTCACAGCGCCCCCTCTGGCCATTTTCTGTATATGTGGTGCTGGGGACTCGAACCCAGGGCTTCATGTGTACGAGGCGGGCGCTCTACCACTCGGCCACATCCCCAGCCGGTTGAAGTTGTTAAAATCCCACCTTCTGGGAAACCACGGCTGCAGCTCGGTGATGGGCAAAACCCCGAGCAGCCCGAAGTGGCCCGGGCCGTTCGGCTCTGCCTCTCGAGCCCAGAACCCGGCCGTCGGGTGTCCCTGCCCGGCTCGGCCCTGCCACCCAGCCACGCTCCAGCCCTAGCGGCCTGGGGGGTGCCCAGGCCCAGGCCGGCGCCCTGGGAGGGCGGCGAGGACGGGGGGGGGGGGCGCCCCTTCCACGGCCGGCCGGCCCGGCTGGCGGGCGCAGCTAACCACGGGCAGCAGAGCGGCCGTCCTGCGGGCCGGGCCCCGCATCCGCTCCCCGCATCCGCTCCCGCCGCGGGGAGCGCAGCCCGCGGCCTCTGGGCGGCCCCGGGGTCCGGGACGGGGCGGGTGGGCGGGGCCAGCCGTCCCGGGACCTGGCCGGGTGGGCGCCGGGGGGCCGGGGCCGGGCCTGGGCCCAGGGCGGCCGGCGCCCCTCGGTCCTGAGGTCCCGAGGACCGGCCCCCCCCGCGCCCGGCGCGCGCCCCTCCCCGGAGCCCCGTTCCCAGCCCGCGAATGGGCCGCGAATTCAAGCGAGTCCGCGGGCACAGGCCCGCCCGCCCTCCGCCCGCCCTCCGCCCGCCCTCCGGCCTCCCCCGGACCCCCGTGTCAGGCCCGGGTGGGGGGGCCGGGGCTGCCGGCGGCACTGCGCCTGCGCCGGAGCAGCCACGCGGGGCTGAACCACCGCGGGGGGGGGCACCGCCCCTCTCGAGCCGCCGCGTTGGTGCCTCCCGTTGCCAGGGAGACGAGCGCCCGACCCACGCCGCCCGGGACCCGCGGGCCGCGCCAGGCTGCCCGGCGAGCCCGGAGGTTGGTGGGGGGACGCGGGGGGGGGGCACGAGGGGAGGGGGCTTCCGAGGGGAGGGGACGGGGAGGGGGCCCCGAGGGGAGGGCACGGGGGTCCCCAGAGGGGAGGGGGGCCCCGAGGGGAGGGGGGCCGAGGGGAGGTGGGGGGCGAGAGGAAGGGAGGGGAGGGGGGCCCCGAGGGGGGGCTGAGGGGAGGGGGGGCGAGAGGAAGAAAGGGGAGGGGGGGCCGAGAGGAGGTGGGGGGCGAGAGGAGGGGAGGGGAGGGGGGCCCGAGGGGAGGTGGGGGGCAAGAGGAGGGGAGGGGGCCCGAGGGGAGGTGGGGGACGAGAGGAAGGGAGAGGAGGGGGCCGAGGGGAAGGGGGGCCGAGGGGAGGGGGCCTCGAGGGGAGGTGGGGGGCGAGAGGAGGGGAGAGGAGGGGGCCGAGGGGAAGGGGGGCCGAGGGGAGGGGGCCTCGAGGGGAGGTGGGGGGCGAGAGGAAGGGAGGGGAGGGGGCCCCGAGGGGAGGTGGGGGGCGAGAGGAGGGGAGGGGGGAGCCCCGAGGGGTGGTGGGGGGTCGAGGCCGGTCGCCCCCACCCCAGCGGGCCCGGGAAGGGGCTCCTCCGGGCGGTGCGGGCCTGGGTGCGGGACCCCCCTCCCCGCTCCCCCGGGCTGCGGGTGGGGGTTCGCGGCGCCCCCTCCTCTGGGAGCCCTCCAGCCTGACCCCGGCGGCGGCGTCTGCAGTCCTCATTGCTGGGAGGCTGGAAGTGTGAGGCCACCAGTTCAAGACCTGCCCCGGCACCGTGGGAGGGGGCGGCGGGCACAGCAGAGGGGGGGGGAGCAAGCCTGGGAACGCGGCCGAGAACTCAGTGTGACCCCGTCTGAGGGACCGGGGGCCCGGCGCGACCCCGAGGGCTGCCGTCCCTTTCTCTCGCTCACACGGTAGTGGTAGCTACGGGGAGGCTGAGGGCTGAGGATCCAGGTCCAAAGCCAACTCTGGGCGGGAAGTCCGGGACACGCCTGTCTCCAAGTAGCCAGCAAAAAAGCCAGACGTGCAGCTGCGGCTCAAGCGGTAGAGCACCAACCAGCCTTGAGCACAAAGCGCAGGGACAGCACCCAGCCCCGAGTTCAAGACCTAGTACTGACAGGGCGGAACTATTCGCAGATAAAGGGGGGGCCCTGCCCGCGCTTCTTCCCTGTGGATCCCCAATATGCCCGC
The DNA here is from genome assembly GCF_023159225.1 of Perognathus longimembris pacificus. Classification (NCBI taxonomy): domain Eukaryota; kingdom Metazoa; phylum Chordata; class Mammalia; order Rodentia; family Heteromyidae; genus Perognathus; species Perognathus longimembris. The sequence continues at coordinate 878,787 of NC_063167.1, read as the reverse complement.
TCCCAGGCCGGGGAGCCCTGTCCTGGCTGGGCCTGGGCCTGGCCTCGGCCCTGCCCACCCTCAGCCGGTCAGTGCCGCCTGCCCACGGCCCCTGTGTGGAAGGGGGTCAGGGGCTGTCCACTCTTCTGCGCGCCTGAATTCACTGGGGGGGGGGCGGGGGGCTCGCTGGGCTCCTTGAGGTTCCCCTTCCCCTCCCCTTGCCCCCAGAGTCACCAGCGGCCTCCTGCGTCCCTGCTGCTGGTGGCGTGAGTGGAATCGTGTCCCCTCGCCAGGCTGGAGCTCAGTGGAACACTGGGCTGAGCACTGTGTGTGGCCCTGGGTTTGGTGCCCAGCACTAAAGGGGAAAAAAAATCCCTTGTTGAACTTCTTACATCCCACCCCAGTATCTAAGAATGTGGCTTTGTGGGGACAGGGCCGCTGGTTCTAAGTCGTGAAGACGGGGCTATTTTGGAACAGGGTAAAACCCTAATCCAAGATGCCATGTGTCTCTATTTAAGCAAATAAAAATAAAAGTGTGGCGAGCGCCGGTGGCTCATACCTGCAGTCCTCGCTGCTCAGGAGGCTGAGATCTGAAGGCTGACATTTGAAGCCAGCCCGGACAGCAAAGTCTGCCATACTCCATCTCCAGTTTACTAGCAAAAAGCTGGGCCGGAGAGGTGGCTTAAAGTAGTAAGAGCACCAGCCGTGAGCAGGAAAGACAAGCGAGACTGTGAGGGCCCGAGCTCAAGCCCTGAGAATAGCACCAGAGAGAGACAGAGACACCGAGACCAAGACAGATTCGAGCATAGACGTGGACGCAGACCGCGTCACGTGAAGCCCGGATTTTGCTGACACAAGGCAGAGAACTAGCAGAAGCCAGGAGAGAGACGAGGGACGGGCAGGTCCTTTGTCGGCGTTCTTAGTGAGCACAGCCCTGCCCGCCCTTCTCTCCAGACTTCCCCCCCCCCTCCACCGTTCTTAGACCAGATTGCTGCTGTCTGAGCAGTTGTACTGCTTCCTGTGGTAGCCCTAGAAAACCACGGCAGTCACGGAGCGCTCTCTCGGGCCTTGCTCGGAGGGCACAGATGGATTCCCAAAATTTGGGTCAGAAAGAGGAACACGGCTATGGATCAGAACCAAGCGACTTCACCCTCCTGGACTGTCCCCGCCTCCTCTCCCTGTGGCTGGGTGTGCAGACTCTGTGCGGGGCTGCGGGAGCACCTGCCATTTCTCACCACTCCAACCGGTTCCCCCACCGCAATTCTGGCGGGAATCCCTCCTCCCTCAGTCACCTTCAGCACTATTCTCTGTCCTTTTGTCGATTGTGGGGCTCGAACTCTGGGCCTCGGTGCCGTCCTTGAGCTCTTAAGCTCAAGGCTAGCACTCTACCACTTTGAGCCACAGTGCCACTTCTGGTTTTCTGGTGATTAACTGGAGATGAAGCTCATGGACTTTCCTGCCTGGGCTGGCTTTGAACCGTGATCCTCAGATCTCAGCCTCCTGAGTAGCTAGGATGACAGGGACAGGTGTGAGCCACCAGTGCCCGGCTCCTGAGCTTCTTTTGCCAAAGGCTGAGCCACAGCGCCATTTCCAGCCTTTTCTGTTTATGTGGTACTGAGGAATCGAACCCAGGGCCTCATGCATGTCAGGCAAATACTGTACCACTAAGCCACATTCCCAGCCCCCTTCAGCACTGTTCTCATCCCTTTCTTCCCTGTAAATACCCTCATCCCTTTCTTCCTCTTACTGTCTGGAATGGACGCACATGTGCACACCTGCTTGGAATCTGGTAGAGAATTGTCCTCTTGGGGACAGTGCCTGAGCCTGCACTTATTTATTAGTTTTGTTTGTTGTTGTTAATGGTGGTCCTGGGGATTGAAATTGGGGCCTCGTGCTGGTGCTCTACCAACCTGAGCAGTGCCTTCATCCTGGAGTGCGTGCGTGTGTGCGTGTGTGTGCGTGTGCGTGTGTGTGCGTGTGTGCGTGTGTGTGCGCGTGTGTGTGTGTGCGTGTGTGTGTGTGCGTGTGTGTGTGTGCGTGTGTGTGTGCGCGTGTGTGTGTTGCCAGTGTTGGGACTGGAATTCAGGGCCTGTGTTCTCCCTTACCCTTTTTGCTTAAGACTAATGTTCTACCACTTGAACTACATCACTTCTGGGTTTTTGTTGGTGGTGGTGGTGGTGGTTAATTGAACATTAGAGTCTCTTGGACTTTTCTGCCCAAGCTAACTTTGAACCGCCATCCTCAGACCTCAGCCTCCTGAGGTCTGAGCACCAGCACCTCCTCAAGCCAGGCTTTCTTGCTGGTAGAAGCTTGTCAATGATGTCCCTCAACCTGGTGGCGAGCGTTGACCTTCTAGATCTCAGCCTCCCCAAGCAGCTAGGACAGTAGGCATGAGCCACCAGGGCCCAGTTCGCATTGATTTTTACCAATGAGAAACTTCAGGGGCCGGGAATGTGGCCTAGTGGTAGGGTGCTCGCCTCATGTTCATGAAGCCCTGGGTTCGATTCCCCAGCACCACATATACAGAAAATGGCCAGAAGTGGCGCTGTGGCTCAAGTGGCGGAGTGCTAGCCTTGAGCAAAAAGAAGCCAGGGACAGTGCTCAGGCCCTGAGTCCAAGCCCCAAGACTGGCCAAAAAAAATAAATAAATAAAGAGAGAGAGAGGGAGAGAGAAACTTCAGGCTAGGGAAAAGTGTGACTTGGTCCTTGGGTGACTACCACCCAGCTTCAGTGGGGGGCAGCATTGTGTGCGCACCTCTCTCTCTCTCTCTCTCTCGCTTAATGTATACCTCCTACACTAAAGACTTGCCTTTAGCATAACCACACAATCATTCCCAACCCTCTCCAGATGACCAGGAATGCCTTGACGGCACCCCCATCGGTGCATGCCGGGTCCCAAGCGCGGTCTTCCTCTGGAGGCCAGCTTGTCGGATTCGAGGGCCCAGGGCAGCCCCACGCTGCCGAGGCCCCGTTGGCCCCCAGGCCCTTTTCATCTGAAAGGCCCCACTCCACCGCATGGCATTTATTTGTGGAAGGAACTGGGTCATGCGTTGCACTTATTTTTATGTAGGTCTGCCCTGATGTCCCAGCGGGGCCGCCTCGTTGATCTCCAAAGGGCTCTGTATCTTTTGCTGTTTATATGCTGAAGTACTTTGTGTTTTTTTGAGATTTGATTGTAAATGATGGCCCTTCAGAGATCCTATTCTCTCTCTCTCTCTCTCTCTCTCTCTCCTTTCCATTCAGAAGACAAGGTGAGCAGAGGGGACTGGACGTGTGGTCCTGGGCCCGGTGACCGGAGGGGACTGGACGTGTGGTCCTGGGCCCCGGTGACCGGAGGGGACTGGACGTGGGGTCGTGGGCCCCGGTGACCGGAGGGGACTGGACGTGGGGTCGTGGGCCCCGGTGACCGGAGGGGACTGGACGTGTGGTCGTGGGCCCCGGTGACCAGAGGGGACTGGACGTGTGGTCCCGGGGGAGGGGACTGGACGTGTGGTCCTGGGCCCCGGTGACCGGAGGGGACTGGACGTGTGGTCCCGGGGGAGGGGACTGGACGTGTGGTCCTGGGCCCCGGTGACCGGAGGGGACTGGACGTGGGGTCCTGGCCCCGGTGACTGGAGGGGCCTGGACGTGTGGTCGTGGGCCCCGGTGACCGGAGGGGACTGGACGTGGGGTCGTGGGCCCCGGTGACCGGAGGGGACTGGACGTGTGGTCGTGGGCCCCGGTGACCAGAGGGGACTGGACGTGTGGTCCCGGGGGAGGGGACTGGACGTGTGGTCCTGGGCCCGGTGACCGGAGGGGACTGGACGTGTGGTCGTGGGCCCGGTGACCGGAGGGGACTGGACGTGTGGTCCCGGGGGAGGGGACTGGACGTGTGGTCCTGGGCCCCGGTGACCGGAGGGGACTGGACGTGGGGTCCTGGCCCCGGTGACTGGAGGGGACTGGACGTGTGGCCCTGGGCCCCGGTGACTGGAGGGGACTGGACGTGTGGCCCTGGCCCCGGTGACCGGAGGGGACTGGACCACACTTCCACAGGAGGTGGCCATCTGCCCTGCCGACCGGCCGTCAGCTGGGCTTAACATTGGAGTCTGGATTTTCTTCCAGAGTGCCAGCTGTGAACAAGAAACTCTGTTTCAAAATAATAATAATTATCTTGGGGGGCGGGGTTGGGGAACACATTAAACTGGGTGCTAGTGGCTCACACCTATAATCTTAGCTACTCGGGAGGCCGAGATCTGAGGATCACAGTTTGAAGCCCGCCCAGGCAGGAAAATCTGTGAGACTCTCATCTCCAATAAACCACCAAAGACCTGGAGGTGGAGCTGTGGCCGGGGTGGTGGACTGTTAGCCTTGAGCAAAAAGCACGGTGACAACACCCAAACCCTAGTGCAGGATGGGCATGCACGCAAGCCTCCCTCGGGTTTGTCTGCCCTGGCTGGCTTGAACTTCCTGAGTAGCTGGGATTGTAGGGAGGAGCGACCAGTGGCTCTGAGAAAGTCTGAATTTTTGTTTTACATAATCTATGATCGTGTTAATGTATACTTTGGATTTTTTTTTCCAGCTTACTCTTGTCTCCTAACATGGAAGAAACCACCAGCCCAGGCTCTGGGGTGGAGCTTCTGGACAGCGTCCCCCTCATCCCTACCACAGAAAACGGTGAGAGAACCACGCACACCATGAGCAATGTCATGTGTGCCACAGCAACGCCACACACGCCACGGGCAATGCCACGCATTCCACAAGCAATGCCACGCACGCCATGGGCAATGTCGTGTGCCACAGCAACGCCACGCATGCCACGGGCAATGCCACGCATTCCACAAGCAACGCCACGCACGCCATGGGCAATGCCATGTGTGCCACAGCAATGCCACGCACGCCACGGGCAATGCCACGCATTCCACAAGCGACGCCACGCATGCCACGAGCAATGTCATGTGTGCCACAGCAATGCCACGCACGCCACGGGCAATGTCACACACACCATGAACAATGTCATGTGTGCCACAGCAATGCCACGCACACCACGAACAATGTCACGCACACCATGAGCAACGCCACGCACGCCACAAGCAACGCCACCCAGGCACTCCAACAACTGGGCTGGCTTTGGCCCCTTCCCCTTTAGAGACAGCACATCTATTAAGTTCTCTTTCTTTTCTTAGAGAAAGAGGTTATATTATTGGTTTTAGTTGAAAGGATAAATTGTGGCTCAGAATTTTGAAAGTGGCAGACTGTAATTTTCTGTTTTCGAGCATCACCACTGAGAAATCAGATGACATTTTTATCACAGTCCTGAATATGGTCTATTTTTATTTTCCTGATTTTTCTTTTTGCAATTTCTGATGATGTGACGTTTTTCTGAGGTGACCTTGATTCGGGCCCCAGGCAGCCTTTCCTGTCTGAGAAGGTGGCTCCCGCCCCTGGCACCTTTTCTGGCCCTGCAGGGAGGGGGTGTCGGCTTTCCACCTCCCGCGGGAGGGGCGGCCCCTCAGCCCCTGTCCTCCAAGCCCTGCGGCCTTCGGCTTGTACCTTTTTTTTTTTTTTTTTGGCCAGTCCTGGGCCTTGGACTCAGGGCCTGAGCACTGTCCCTGGCTTCTTCCCGCTCAAGGCTAGCACTCTGCCACTTGAGCCACAGCGCCGCCTCTGGCCGTTTTCTGTATATGTGGTGCTGGGGAATTGAACCTAGGGCCTCGTGTATCTGAGGCAGGCACTCTTGCCACTAGGCCATATCCCCAGCCCCCGGCTTGTACCTTTTTAAATGACTTCCCAACCATCTCTGCCGATGCTGGTGATGTACAAATGTTTTTTTTTTTTTTTTTTTTTTTTTGCCAGTCCTGGGCCTTGGACTCAGGGCCTGAGCACTGTCCTGGCTTCCTTTTGCTCAAGGCTAGCACTCTGCCACTTGAGCCACAGCGCCACTTCTGGCCGTTTTCTGTATATGTGGTGCTGGGGAATCGAACCTAGGGCCTCCTGTATCCGAGGCAGGCACTCTTGCCACTAGGCTATATCCCCAGCCCTGTACAAATGTTTTGCTAGATGTCTATAGTGATTTTTTTTTTGCCAGTCCTGGGTCTTGAACTCAGGGCCTGAGCACTGTCCCTGGCTTCTTTTTGCTCAAGGCTAGCACTCTACCACTCGAGTCACAGCACCACCTCTGGCCTTTTCTGTTTATGTGGTGCTGAGGAATCGAACCCAGGGCTTTGTGCATGCTGGGCAAGCACTCTACCACTAAGCCACATCCCCAGCCCCCATAATGGTATTTTTTTTTTTTGGCCAGTCCTGGGCCTTGGACTCAGGGCCTGAGCACTGTCCCTGGCTTCTTCCCGCTCAAGGCTAGCACTCTGCCACTTGAGCCACAGCGCTGCTTCTGGCCATTTTCTGTATATGTGGTGCTGGGGAATCGAACTTAGGGCCTCGTGTATCCGAGGCAGGCGCTCTTGCCACTAGGCTATATCCCCAGCCCCCCATAATGGTATTTTTAAGACTGATTCTCAAAGTTTTTGTCTTGAGAACCCCTTTATATTTTAAAAGTCGTTGGGCCAGGAATATGGCCTAGTGGTAAATTGCTCTCCTCATATACATGAAGCCCTGGGTTTGATTCCTCAGCACCACATATATAGAAAAAGCCGGAAGTGGCGCTGTGGCTCAAGTAGTAGAGTGCTAGCCTTGAGCAAAAAGAAGCAGCCAGGGACAGTGCTCAGGCCCTGAGTTCAAGCCCAGGACTGGCAAAAATAAATAAGTAAATAAAAGTCGTTGAAGGCACAAAGAGCTTTTCTATTTATCAGTTCCATCTTTCTACATGAACTGTGTTAAGTAAAGCCTGCCAGGCACTGGGGGCTCACGCCTGTAATCCTAGCTTCTCAGGACGCTGTGATCTGGGCGTTGAAGCCAGCCTGGGTAGGAAAGTGTGTGAGACTCTTATCTACGATTAACCTCCAAAAGCTGGAAGTGGAGCTATGGCTCAAGTGGTAGAACGCTAGCCTTGAGTGGAAAAACAAGGACAATGCCCAGGACCAACACACACGTGCACACACACACACACGCACACACACACACACACGCGAACACACGGAAGCAAAGCTGAAAGCGTTTCAGTGTCCATGTAAAATGGCAATAATGAGCCGTTGCTAGTCCCAGTGTCCAGCTCACTCACTAGAAGTCACCTGTGCGTGTCCGGTGGCCTCTGGAAGCTTCCCTTTACCCACAGGGAACGAGACAGGATGGGCAGTGAGTGGCAGCAGGCGAGAGGCAGTATGCACAAACCCTCAGAGCCCCCCCCCGCCGTCCACCCTCGCCACCCCTTTGAGCCCCTCGGACTTGAACATTTAGACTGCAGTGTGTCTTAACTGTGGCCTGATTTCTAGAACGTCCTGAGCTAGAGGATCCAGAGTTTGAGGTGGAAGCGCTTCCCAGGGGAGCTGAGATGGCGGCTGGCCCCCGGCCCCACGGGTAACGCACGGGGGGGGGGGGGGGCTATTGCTCAGGGGGAGGGGGACAGCAGAGGTACCGGGCCCCACAGACAGTGTGAGCAATGGCTGCTCTCTTTTCTATTCCAAGTTCACTGAAGGAACAGAGAGCAGCTAACTCTGAGCAGATGGAGAAGACAGGCGTCCAAGACAGAGTCCAGGCGCTCCGCGTGCGGCAGACCTTGGAGCTCCTGGATGAGATGCACGAGGAGAAGGACGCCTCCATGCAGAAGACGAGGTGAGCGGAGGGGACTGGACGTGGGGCCCTCGGTCCTGGTGACTGGAGGGGACTGGACGTGGGGTCCTCGGTCCTGCTAACTGGAGGGGACTGGACGTGGGGCCCTCGGTCCTGGTTACTGGACGTGGGGCCCTCGGTCCTGGTGACTGGACGTGTGCCCCTCGGTCCTGGTGACTGGACGTGGGGCCCTCGGTCCTGGTGACTGGACGTGGGGCCCTCGGTCCTGGTGACTGGAGGGGACTGGACGTGGGGCCCTCGGTCCTGGTGACTGGACGTGGGGCCCTCGGTCCTGGTGACTGGACGTGTGCCCCTCGGTCCTGGTGACTGGACGTGGGGCCCTCGGTCCTGGTGACTGGACGTGGGGCCCTCGGTCCTGGTGACTGGACGTGGGGCCCTCGGTCCTGGTGACTGGACGTGGGGCCCTCGGTCCTGGTGACTGGACGTGGGGCCCTCGGTCCTGGTGACTGGACGTGGGGCCCTCGGTCCTGGTGACTGGACGTGGGGCCCTCGGTCCTGGTGACTGGACGTGGGGCCCTCGGTCCTGGTGACTGGAGGGGACTGGACGTGGGGCCCTCGGTCCTGCTCACTGGACGTGGGGCCCTAGGTCCTGGTGACTGGAGGGGACTGGATGTGGGGCCCTCGGTCCTGGTGACTGGAGGGGACTGGACGTGGGGCCCTCGGTCCTGGTGACTGACGTGGGGTCCTGGGCCCCTCAGCTGCAGCCCCTCCTCCCAGTGTCCCTTAGCGCTCAGGCTCTGGTTTGCATCTTGCCGCTTTTAGCTGAGGGAAAAGGCACACGCAGAAGCTGGCCTTTCCCGCAGGCCACGGGGCGCTGCTTCGGTGTGTTCTAGAACGTGACAGGGGTCGGTAGTCCAGGCCGTCTCGGGCCCGGGCTCCTCCGAGCAGATGGAGGCCAACTCTGTTGCCCTGGCAGCCAGGGCCGCTGCCACTGGGGTTCACAGCTGACCCCGAGCCGGGCTGCCAGAACCCGGGTGCATGAGACCCTCCCCCCGGCCCCTCTCCTCCCCCCGACCCTCCCGCTGTCCCCTCTCGACTCTGCACCCCTCGCAGGGAGGAGCTGAGCGCCTGCCGCCAGAGGATGAGCCTGCTCAGCAAGCAGCAGAAGAGCCTGGCCGCCCAGACGGCCCTGGAGCAGGACGCCAACAACATGTAGGGGGCCTGGGGGCCCTGGGGTCAGGACCCGGGAGTCCCGGGGGCCTGTGCGGGGAGCAGGAGGCGCGCAGCCTGCTGGGGGGGGGGCACAGCGGAGGAAGCGGCAGGCCGGGGCCCGGCTCCCCGCGGCGACCGGCCCTGAACCCCCTTCACTGCGGAGTGCGCTGCCGCTTGGCCACAGAGGACCCCAGCCCCGACTGGCGTCTGGGGCCCCGCCCGGCACCCACACACGCAGCGGCGTCCCCCCGCGGGTCACCCGGCTTCCCGTGGCTGGGGCCCCAGCCGTCACGGCGCCCCGGGAGGGTCCCGGGAGGGGGTGCGGCGGTCCTCCCGGGTGGGGGGCTCCCCGGAGCGGCGCCGCCTGCCCTGCCCCCGGCCGGCCTGGGGGGGACTTGCCTCCCGAGCGTGAGGAGCCCCCCCCGTGTGGGGCAGGGCGCTGCCGGGAGCCCACCGGCCCTGTGTTGCGCCCCAGGGCGGCTGCGGGCCGTCTGGAGGCCGCGTCCCGGCGCCTGCACGCGGAGCTGGAGAACGAGGAGGCCCTGCGGGCCAGGATCACGGCCACGCTGAGGGAGGACGAGTAAGTGGGCCTCGCCGGCAGCACAGCCCAGAGCCGCTGTGGGCCACGCCCGGTGCGGGGCGGAGGAGGAACCCCAACACCCCAGCTGCGTGGCGACGGGAAGGTGGCACACGGGGGGGGGGGCAGAGAGGGCGCGCCTGTCCATCTGGGCCCCGGCCGTGTGCATCCTCCGTGCTCACCTCCGCTTGATTGACACCTGCCTGGTGTGCCTGGTGCCCGCCACTGGCCCTCCCCCTCCCCTCCCCCCCCCTCCCCCCACATCAGAATCGGGCCTGCAAGGCTCCTGCCCGTCCTGTCCGCATTGGCTGCCACGAGCATTCATTTCCTTCTTCTGTTTTCGCTTGGACTCGGGGCCTGAGCACTGTCCCTGGCTTCTCTTTGCTCAAGGCCAGCACTCCGCCACTTGAGCCACAGCGCCCCCTCTGGCCGTTTTCTGTACATGGGGTGCTGGGGAATCGAACCCAGGGCCTGTGCAGGCCGGGCAGGCACTCGACCACTAGGCCAGACTCCTAGCCCCCATCAGTTCTTTCCTTAAAAAAAGCAAAAGCACCCTTCTGTTTTGAAACCATGTCACACTTAAAGAAATGATAGAACATGGCCGAGGGGCGGGGTGTGGCTGCCCCCACGCTCCCGGCGAGCGCGAGGACCCTTCCTGGGCTCACCCACCGGCTCTTCCACGCAGGCAGGTCAGGAGGCTCCTGCCAGTCCGCGTGTGGCCGTAAGACACGCGAAACGGTCACCCCGGGCCTCCGTCCCTTCCGCTCCGCGCGAGGCCCGAGCGCCTTGCTCTGGGCGCTCGGCTCTTGGTGCTCGGCTCTCGGCAGTGCGTCTTGTGCGCCTGCGCCGGCCGCCGGGCCGCGTCCCTCGGCGCTGCTCCTCCCTCTGGTCCGCCAGCTTCGGTCTGGAGCGCTGGCCCTTCCCGCTGCCTGCATCCGCTCCGCTTCCGCTTGGCTGGAGCCTCGGCCTGGCAAGCACCCCAGGGCCCCCCCCGCGCCCCCTCCACCTCCTCACCCCCTCCATGGCCCCGTGGCGGGGGCTGTGGACAGAGGGTCGCAGGGCCCTGGCTGAGCTGGACGGCGTCGCCCAGCCACTGCCCACCGACCGGGGCCCTGGGGGCCGCGGAAGCAGATGGGGCTCGACTGGATTCCCACCCGGCCTGCTGGCCCTCCCCCCGGCCCTCCCCCCGGCCCCGCGCCCCGCCCCTCCACCGCACCCCAGGCCACTGTCTGGATTTAGTTCTTGAGCTTGGAATAAAGCAGGAGTAGGAGGGGAATTTCCTAAAGCAAGGGAGAGTGTTCGCCTGCTGCACGGGCGGAGCCATGTGCTTACCCTCCGCAAGGCCGAGAGGCGACTGTGTGCGCTCACCCGGGGCGCGGGGGGCGCGGGGGCCGGGGGGCGCGCGGGGCGCGGGGGCCGGGGGGCGCGGGGGCCGGGGGGCGCGGGGCGCGGGGGCCGCGGGGCGCGGGGGGGGCCGGGCGGCGCGGGGGCCGGGGGGCGCGGGGGCCGGGGGGCGCGGGGGGGCCGCGGGGAGCGGGGGGGCCGGGGGGCGCGGGGGGGCCGGGGGGCGCGGGGGGGCCGCGGGGCGCGGGGGCCGGGGGGCGCGGGGGCCGGGGGGCGCGGGGGCCGGGGGGCGCGGGGCGCGGGGGCCGCGGGGCGCGGGGGGGCCGGGCGGCGCGGGGGCCGGGGGGCGCGGGGCGCGGGGGCCGCGGGGCGCGGGGGGGGCCGGGCGGCGCGGGGGCCGGGGGCCGCGGGGGCCGGGGGGCGCGGGGGGGGCCGGGGGGCGCGGGGGCCGGCAAGGGGGGAAGCTGGGAGCACGGGGGCCGGGGGGCGGGGGGCGCGGGGGCCGGGAAGGGGGGAGGCTGGGGGCACGGGGGCCAGGAGGTGGGGGCGCAGAGGCGCAGGGAAGGGGAGGTGCAGAGGCCGGGAGGCGTGGTGGCTGTGAAGGGGGGAGGCGTGGAGGTTGGGAGGCCTGGAGGCGCGGGGGGCGCGGAGGCGCAGGGAAGGGGAGGCGCAGAGGCCTGGAGGCGCGGGGGCGCGGAGGCGCAGGGAAGGGGAGGCGCAGAGGCCTGGAGGCGCGGGGGCGCGGAGGCGCAGGGAAGGGGAGGTGCAGAGGCCCGGAGGCGCCCGTGTGCGCCCCCCAGGGCCCCGAGGCCGGGGCCTCCGTCGCCAGCGCTTGCCCAAGCTGTGCTGTCCTCTAGGCCGAGCCGCCACTCAGTGCAGCTGGTGCCCGCGTCGCCGGTGCCCGCGCTGGGGCTTGGCAACCCCCCTGCCGATCAGAGCTCCCTGGTGCTCAGGGCAGAGGAGAGGCCCGAGCGCGGGAAGGCTCGTTTCCAGCCTCGGCCGGGCCCTGTTGCTTCTTAGCCGGGTTCTTCCCAGCGCAAGGTGACACAAGGCCAGGTGCAGTGGTTCCCATCTAGCATCCCACTTACCCAGGAGGCAGCGGCCAGAGGAGCCCAGCCTGTGGCCGGTCCAGACAAAAGCTCACTGCGATTCTGTCCCAACAAGCCACCCAGACTGGTGGTTCAAGCTTGTAATGCTATCCAGGCGGGAGGCACAAAAAGAAGCATTGCGATCTGAGGCTGGACAAAAGGGAGACTGCCTGAAAAAATAGCTCACGTAAACATGCCTCGACCAGTGAGTGCTGACGTGCACGCAGAGCAGAGGGGGTCGGTCCCGGCCAGGCTGCGGGGGTGTTGGTGAGGTCCCTGCGGCTGGAGGCGGGCAGCGCGACCCCATCCCCTGGGGATGCTGGCCCGAGGGGCCCCTCGGGGGAGGGAGCGGGCTGTCATGGCCGGCGGTGTCTGCCCCCCTGCCCGGGGTGTGTGTCGGCACCCGGCCCAGGCCTCCCAGAGCCCTGGCGCGGAGGCTCCGGGGGCCCCAGGCCTCAAAACCCTGTGCCTCTCACTGGGCAGGAACGCCATGTGGCACATTGAGCTGGAGAAGGGGCAGTTTGAGGAGGCCCGGAAGCACCTCCAGGAGGAAGCCGGGGCCAGAGAGAGGCGGTTGCAGGCGCACGCCGCCCGGCAGCTCCACCAGGAGGAGGAGGCCTGGGGGAAGGCCCAGAGGAACAGGCTGCTGAGGACCCGGTAGGGGCGCCCGTCCCCGCGGGCTGCCCAGGCCCAGCTCACGTAGGGCCGGCCCTTCCCCCTTGGCTTGCCTCAGTCCCCCGCTCCTGCCCGGCCCCCCACGGGGCCCCCCGGGAGGCGCCCCCTGCCTCTGCAGCAGGCCTCTCTCCCCTGGCCCCCTCCGGCTTTCCCGCTCCCTAGGAGAGGTGTGCCTGCTGCCAGCTGGGTGTGCACACCAGAGGCCAGCTCCGCCTGACGCTTGCACACACACACACACACAGAGCCAGCTCCGCCTGACGCTTGCACACACACACACAGAGCCAGCTCCGCCTGACGCTTGCACACACACACACACACAGAGCCAGCTCCGCCTGACGCTTGCACACACACACACACACAGAGCCAGCTCCGCCTGACGCACACACACACACAGAGCCAGCTCCGCCTGACGCGCACACACACACACACACACAACCAGCTCGATACCAGAGGCCAGCTCCACCTGACGCTTGCACACACACACACACACAACCAGCTCGATACCAGAGGCCAGCTCCGCCTGACGCTTGCACACACACACGCACAGCTCAATACCAGAGGCCAGCTCCGCCTGACGCTTGCACACACACACACACAACCAGCTCGATACCAGAGGCCAGCTCTGCCTGACGCTTGCACACACACACACACAGAGCCAGCTCCGCCTGACGCTTGCACACACACACAGAGCCAGCTCCGCCTGACGCTTGCACACACACACACACAACCAGCTCGATACCAGAGGCCAGCTCTGCCTGACGCTTGCACACACACACGCACAGCTCAATACCAGAGGCCAGCTCCGCCTGACGCTTGCACACACACACACACACACACAGCCAGCTCCGCCTGATGCTTGCACACACACAGCCAGCTCCGCCTGACGCTTGCACACACACACAGAGCCAGCTCGATAGCAGAGGCCAGCTCCTCCTGACCCTTACACACACACACACACAGAGCCAGCTCCACCTGACGCTTACACACACACACAGAGCCAGCTCGATACCAGAGGCCAGCTCCTCCTGACTCTTACAGACACACACACAGCTCGATACCAGAGGCCAGCTCCGCCTGACCCTTGCGCACACACACACACACAGCCAGCTCCACCTGACCCTTGTACACACACACACACAGAGCCAGCTCCGCCTGACGCTTGCGCACACACACACACAGAGCCACCAGAGGCCAGCTCCGCCTGACCCTTGCGCACACACACACACACAGCCAGCTCCACCTGACCCTTGTACACACACACACACAGAGCCAGCTCCGCCTGACCCTTGCGCGCACACACACACACACAGCCATACCAGAGCCGCTGCTCCCTGTGTGTCTGGGCCCCTGCCCCCCCCCCCCCCGCCCTTGGTCTCTTTTCTCCCAACACCATCTTTCCCTCCCGATCTCCGCTCAGCCTGCACCGAACCCCGCAGCCGAGCGTCTCCTGCAGCACCTGCCCCCTGTCTGCCCCGTGTCTGCCCCGTGTCTGTCCGTCAGTCCCGGCTCTGGTCCTGGGCCTGTGTGAAGCGGCCCGGGCACAGGAAGCCGCCCTGCACGGCTGGGCGCCCTGAGCGCTGTTTTCCCCGCCCGGCACTGCAGGAAGTCCATGCACCTGCAGCGGGAGCTGGGGCTCAGACACCAGAAGCTTCTGGAAGACGCCCAGAAGAACCACAGGGTGGCAGTGAAGTTCCTGAAGGCCTCCTTGGGCCGGTGCGTTCCGGAAGCTTCCTAGTGCTTAGTGCTCCCCAGGGGTCTAGGCAGGCCCGTCCCTCGCTCTTGTTCTGAAATCCCCCAATTTCTAAACGAAGCTGTCACGCAGTCATCACAGACGGGCGGGTCTGCAGCGTGGGTTCTGAGTCGCGCCTTGGGAAGAGAGTGGTAGACAGCAGCCGAGTGTCCCCCCGGCCGGCCCTGGGCGGGGAGTGGACACAGCGAGTCCTGGGGTGAAGGGGAGGGCAGCCGTGTGTCCCCCCGGCCGGCCCTGGGCGGGGAGTGGACAGCGAGTCCTGGGGTGAAGGGGACGGCAGCCGTGTGTCCCCCCGGCCGGCCCTGGGCGGGGAGTGGACACAGCGAGTCCTGGGGTGAAGGGGACGGCAGCCGAGTGTCCCCCCGGCCGGCCCTGGGTGTCTCCGCTTTTCCTTATTCAGAATGCACCTTCTTCCAGGGTACGAGAGAGGGAGCAGAAGGAGGAAACCAAGTCCCAAAAGCACATGAAGCGGCGCATGGATGCCGTGCTGGCCCTGAAGAACAATATCACCGCCAATCGGGTGAGTGTGCCCGTCGGGCACGTGGGGCAGGGCCCGCCGCAGCCACCCACCTGCAGGCCCCGCTCCCGGAGCCCGGCCCGTCCTCGGTGGCCGTCGAGCCCGGGCAGCTCCACCGGCCTCACGCCGGGGCTCTGGAGGCGCTCAGGCCCGGGCACAGGGGGGCAGGCCCCACTCGAGAGCCGGCTGGGCTCGGGGTCAGGCGGAGGGGAGCGCGTGGCGGGGTGAGGGCCGGCCGCCCAGCCCCGGGGGCCCACGCCCACTCCCGGCCTGCTTGCCTAACCTGCCCATCGTGGGACCCCAGGGGTCAGCGTTGATTGAAGGTCAGGCCAGCCTCGGTGTGCGTGCGGGCGTGTGCGTGCGCAGGGCAGTGCTGGGCCTGGGGCTTCCATGTCCCCCCTTCCCAGGAAACGCTGCGCAAGTTTCAAGCGTGGGGCCAGGCCAGGGCTGAGCTGGCGGAGCAGAAGGCCCGGGCGGGGAAGGAGCTGACCCTGGCTCGGGGCGGGGACGCCTGCAGACACCTGATCCACCAGCACCGGCACCAGGAGCTGGAGGCGGAGAGGCGGTGAGCGCCACAGACCCCGCCTGGGCGGCGCTGGCCAGGGGCACCGAGAGCCGGGTGCTCACTGGGGGCCCCCAGGCCGCGAGGAGGAGGAGGAGGGCCCCTCACTCGACCCCCTCGCCAGCCGCCCTAACTCCGCCAGCCACGTCTCCCCAGCCCCTGAGCCGCCGTCGGTCTGGAGGGCCTCCCTGACCAGTCCCGGGGAGTCCCCGGGGGTCCCCACACACAGGCTCCGGGGGTCCCCGCTTCCTCCAGAGGCGGCTGGCGGGATGGAGACGCTTCTGTCCTCGTCCCCTCTCCCTTTGGCTTCCTGGTGGCACAGCGGCGACTTCTGGAGCCTTCTTCCTTGGGGTTGCCTTCACCTGAGTCCCCAAGGCTTCCTTGTCTGGTGAAGTCCCCCGGGGCTTGTTTCTAAAGGGCCGTGTTCTGGTAACTTCCGTGTCACCCACCCTGTCAGGTCCCTGCCATCATCCTGGGGCACAGCCTCTCCTCGGTCTCGAGCTCTTGACAACCTTTGTCAGGTGCCCACCTTTGGCGTGCTGCCCTGCGGAGCTGTTGGTGTGAATGAGTGAATGAGGGGCGC
Organism: Perognathus longimembris pacificus; assembly: GCF_023159225.1. Taxonomy (NCBI): domain Eukaryota; kingdom Metazoa; phylum Chordata; class Mammalia; order Rodentia; family Heteromyidae; genus Perognathus; species Perognathus longimembris. The sequence goes on along the minus strand of NC_063167.1, from coordinate 862,838 downwards.
GTGCACGCGCGTGTGGGTGAATGAATAAGTGTATGATGGAGTGACTGGGTCCGTAAGTCGACGAATGAATAGTGGGCCCAGCGCCGGGGGCTCACGCCCGTCGTCCTAGCTACTCAGGAGGCTGAGATCCCAGGACCCCAGCTCAGAGCCAGCCTGGGCTTCAGAAAAGTCTGTGAGACTCTCGGCTCCAACGAACCACCAGAAAACCGGAAGTGGCGCTGTGGCTCCAGTGGTAGAGCGCCAGCCTTGAGCCGAAGAGCTCAGGGACGGCGCCCAGGCCCGGAGTTCAAGCCCACGAGGGACAAAAAAAAAGTTTGTGAGGGACTGGGAGAATGAGTGAATGGGTAGGTGAATGAATGAATGGCTGGGAGGGAAGGCGGGGCTGGGTGAGTGGGTAGACACTGCAAGGCCCTGAGACGACCCTCGCTTTGAGCCTCCGCTGGGCCCCCCCAGTTTACAGGCCGGACATGAGGGTGGAGACGGCTCACAGTGCCCACAGACGGGCTGGGCAGGGCTGGGGTTCGCCCGAGGCCGGGGCCTGCTGGCTGGACCCGAGCCCCTGGGCAGCCGTCCGAGAGGGGCCCGGGCCGCCCAGGCTCCCACCCCGCAGGGGCTGAGGAAGGGCCCGGCCCCGGCCCCAGGGCTTTCGAGGAGGAGCAGAAGCTGCGGAGGCAGGAGATCGTGAGCAAGATTCTGAAGGAGGAAGCAGAAGAGCAGCGGAAGCGGCAGCGGCACCGGCCGGCCAGGGCCGCCCCACGCAGGACGCTGCGCGACAAGACCTGGACCTACATCTCTGACTTCTGCGAGGGGAAGGCGGAGCCGGTGACCTCCGGCTACCTGGAGGAGGTCTGTGCCCGGGGCCCGGGGGGGAGGGCCAGCTTTGGGGTCCCGGTGTGGAGAGGGGGCCACCGAGAGCCCCGGGGCCACAGCCCAGGAGCCCCAGCAGGCCCCGGGTCCGCGCCGCGGCGGAGCTGCCTCTGCTCAGGCTCAGCCCGCCTCTCCCTAGGGCAGGGCTGGCGAGCGCTGACTCCTGGAAGCTGCCTCCCTTCCCCTCCCTGCCCTCCCCCTGCCCCTGTGCTGCCTCCCCCCCACCCCCCCACCCCCGCCCGAGTGCTGCCCCTGTACTGAGGCCTCAGCCTGTTCTTCCGCCGCGGGGCAGAGCCAGCGCGGGCAGGTGAGGCCCGACGTAGGGACCCCGTCGCGCCCGTCCTCCCGGGCCTGGCACCGGGCTTAGCCGGGGCCCGGAGTGTGACCGGCAAGCCCCCGCGGAGGGGGCCGCGTGCCGGCCGCTCCCGGTGTGGCCCGCGCGTGGCAGAACGCGGCAGCGCCCACGGCATCGCGCAGAAGCACTGGGTGCGAGGACGATGGCGGGCGCGCCGCGTCCTGAGCGGCTCCGCGTTGTGCGGGCCCCGCCCCCCGCGCCGGCCCGCGTGTCCCCCCGCGTGTCCCCCCGCGCTGACCCAGGCGTGCTGGCCTCTCCCCGGCAGGAGGAGGAGCACGAGCACTGCAAGAACTTGTGGCTCACCAAAGGCCTCTCCACCGAGTCGGTGCAGGTGGACCTGTCGGCCCTCCACACCCCGGAAGACATCCTGGCCGAGCCAGAGATCCCCGGGCTCTGGAGCGAGGACCACAAGCTGCACCAGGTGCCAGCCGGCCCCGCCCAGCCCCCCCCCGCTGCCTCCGCCGGCCTCCGCGGGGGAAGGGAAGGGAGGGTCCGCCTCGCGCCGCTCACCGGGGGGAAAACGTATTTCTAGAAAAACACGTGAGCTCACGCTTGCTTTGAAAGCCTGCTTCTGGAAGCCTGCCCTGGGCAGGGCCCCGGTCCTCGCCAGCTGGGGCTCGATCGCCGTTCCCCCGGGGCGAGCCGTGTGGAAGCAGAGGACAAGATAAGGTGGACTGGCCGCTCCACTCAAACCCACCAGGAAGTGGCGGACGCGGCCAGGCCCGGGCAGCGCCACCCCGAGGGGCAGAGGAGAGGCCGGGGGGGGGTCAGGCCCGGGCAGCGCCACCCCGAGGGGCAGAGGAGAGGCCGAGGGGGGAGGGGTCAGGCCCGGGCAGCGCCACCCCGAGGGGCAGAGGAGAGGCCGGGGGGGAGGGGTCAGGCCCGGGCAGCGCCACCCCGAGGGGCAGAGGAGAGGCCGAGGGGGAGGGGTCAGGCCCGGGCAGCGCCACCCCGAGGGGCAGAGGAGAGGCCGGGGGGGGGGTCAGGCCCGGGCAGCGCCACCCCGAGGGGCAGAGGAGAGGCCGGGGGGGGGTCAGGCCCTGGGCAGCGCCACCCCGAGGGGCAGAGGAGAGGCCGGGTGGGGGCCAGACCCGGGCAGCCGCCTCAGCAGGAGCCTTCCGCAGCCGGGTAGCTGCACACCCGTGGATCTGCTGACATTACCACTTGAGGAAATGGTTTCCCGTAGAACTTTCCGGAAACCTTCTTACTCTCACTCTGCAACCTGGAACATTCCTCTCAGCCATGACGTCCCCAAGCCCGCCTGAGCGCCCCCGTTTCTGCCCTTTTCCCCCCTCACTCTTCTTCCTCGGAAGCGTGGGCTCCCTGCCGCCCTGGGCCTGGGTGGGCACCAGCCTCTGCCTCTGCCACCCCCAGGTCCCCAAGGAGGAGGTGGACCAGAAGCCCGTGGGCGGGACCAAGATGGAGCGGGACATCCTGGCCCGCACGGTGGAGCAGCTGCGCGGCGGGATCGTCCACAAGCAGGTGGTGTCCGGCCGCGAGTTCAAGGGCCGCCCCTTCAACAGCAAGCCCGAGGTCATCCACTTCAAGGTGAGCGGCCCACCGCCACCCCGGGGCCCCGTGTGAGAGACGGGGGCCGGCGCGCAGGCCGAGGCGGCTCCTCGGGGTCCCCCGGGAAGGGCCCGCGTGCCAGCCAGGCTCCAGCCCGCGGCGAGGCGGCGGGCGGGGTGGGTCCCCGGTGTCCGTTCCCACTCCTACCCGGCCAGGCCCCACGGATCCCCCTGCCCGGCGCCCCGGCCCGGGTGGCCAGGTTCTTACCCTGCGCTCCGCGCCTCCGGGCCCTGGGGACCCCCCTGGGGCTAGCACGGGCACCCCGCTGCCCCGGAGCCCGTTCCCCGGCCCGGCCACTGCAGAGCCTCCGTGCCCTGCAGGACTTCGACGTTGGCAAAGTGTACAAGAAGAAGGTGACCTTGATCAACGCCACCTACACCATCAACTACTGCAAGCTGGTGGGCGTGGAGGAGAGCCTGCGGGACTTCATCCACGTCGAGTGAGGCTCGGGGCGGCCGGGCGGGCGGGCGGGGTCTCGCAGCCAGCCTGGGGAGGCGCCGGCCGGGCCTGACCGCCCGCCTCCCGCCCTCTGCCCGCCCTCCTGGCACCCCACACCGCTCACAGGAAAATCGCGGGCTCTCCACTGGGCGGTGGCTTCGTCTTCCTCCCTGTGCCGGGCTGCTGCTCTCTTCCTCGTCTCGCTCTTTATTCTCTTCACGTCTGTCATGAGGTCTGCTACTTGTCCGTCTCATCCTCCCCTTTGCTGTGTCCTGGGGCTCTCGTGGCTCCTGGGCCTCAGCGCCGCCCCTGTTTCCGGCCTCGTGAGGCAGTCCCGCCGTGCCGCCCGAGCGGGACTCCACCTCCCTCGCCTCCTGCCCCGGCGTCTTCAGTGCCACGATTGCCCTTCGCGTTCACGGCAGTGTCGCTCCTCCTTCCTTGTCCCTGCCCAGCTTCGTGGAAAGGTTTTCCGTGTCTCTCTTAGACAGAGTCTTGCTATGTAGTCCAGCCTGTCCTCGAACCCGCAATCCTGCCTCAGCCTCCTGGAGGCTCAGATGGCCCTAACTCCCCTGGGTGCCCAGGAAGCAGGGCCCCTCCTCCCTGCCAGCGTCTTCCCCAGGCCTCTTCTCTGGGCGAGAGCCCCCCGCAGGCCCCTCCTACGGGCGGCACGGACAGCACGGGGCCCGGAGTGCATGTCCTCTTGGGAACTAAAAGCAAGTCAGCCACGGGGGTCTTCTTTCCCTCTCTTTTTCCCGGCTGTTAGCCAGAATCTTCTAGCTCTGCACAGAGGCCCACGCGGAGAAAGAGTTTCTCTAAATTGGTATTTATTTTCTCTGGCTTCTGGTCATGCTGAATCATGTGGGTTCCTGGTGGATGGAGACATATACGAATACATCCATTCATTCATGCGTACATACAAACATTCATACGTACATACATTCGTGCATGTATACATGCATTGATACATTTGTGCATGTATTTACACATACATCCATTCATGCATATATTCGTACATACCTGCATTCATTCATACATCCCTCCCTCCCCCCACAGCTTCCCCAAAGCCGCCATCCTCTGGTCAAGACCAGAATTTCCCTCAATACCTGGAGGGAATCATTCATTCCATTCCTAGATTTTTTTTTTTGCCAGTCCTGGGACTTGAACTCAGGGCCTGGGCACTATCCCTGAGCTTCTTTTGCTCAAGGCTAGCGCTCTACCACTTGAGCCACAGGGCTTCCAGCCTTTTCTGTTCCTGTGGTGCTGAGGAATCAAACCCAGGGCTTCATGCGTGCTAGGCAAGCACTCCACCACCGAGCCACATTCCCAGTCATGTGTTTTTTTGTGGTACTGGGATTGAACTCAGGGGCGTGTGCCTGCTAGGCAGAGGCTCTACCACATGGCCCATGCCTCCATCCCCTTTCCATGGGTATTTTCAAGGTGGGGTCTTGCTTTATACCCGGGCCACCCTGGCCTGCTGTCTTCCGATTTGTACCTCTTGGTGTGGCTGGGGACCGCAGGCGTGTGTCCCTGCACCCGGGCACCGTGCCCCTCCTCCACCTGCACCCGGGCACCGTGCCCCTCCTCCAGCTGCACCCGGGCACCGTGCCCCTCCTCCACCTGCACCCGGGCACCGTGCCCCTCCTCCACCTGCACCCGGGCACCGTGCCCCTCCTCCACCTGCACCCGGGCACCGTGCCCCTCCTCCACCTGCACCCGGGCACCGTGCCCCTCCTCCACCTGCACCCGGGCACCGTGCCCCTCCTCTAGCTGCACCCGGGCACCGTGCCCCTCCTCCACCTGCACCCGGGCACCGTGCCCCTCCTCCACCTGCACCCGGGCACCGTGCCCCTCCTCCAGCTGCACCCGGGCACCGTGCCCCTCCTCCACCTGCACCCGGGCACCGTGCCCCTCCTCCAGCTGCACCCGGGCACCGTGCCCCTCCTCCACCTGCACCCGGGCACCGTGCCCCTCCTCCACCTGCACCCGGGCACCGTGCCCCTCCTCCACCTGCACCCGGGCACCGTGCCCCTCCTCTAGCTGCACCCGGGCACCGTGCCCCTCCTCTAGCTGCACCCGGGCACCGTGCCCCTCCTCCACCTGCACCCGGGCACCGTGCCCCTCCTCTAGCTGCACCCGGGCACCGTGCCCCTCCTCCACCTGCACCCGGGCACCGTGCCCCTCCTCCAGCTGCACCCGGGCACCGTGCCCCTCCTCCAGCTGCACCCGGGCACCGTGCCCCTCCTCCACCTGCACCCGGGCACCGTGCCCCTCCTCTAGCTGCACCCGGGCACCGTGCCCCTCCTCCAGCTGCACCCGGGCACCGTGCCCCTCCTCCAGCTGCACCCGGGCACCGTGCCCCTCCTCTACCTGCACCCGGGCACCGTGCCCCTCCTCTAGCTGCACCCGGGCACCGTGCCCCTCCTCTAGCTGCACCCGGGCACCGTGCCCCTCCTCTACCTGCACCCGGGCACCGTGCCCCTCCTTCACCTGCACCCGGGCACCGTGCCCCTCCTCCACCTGCACCCGGGCACCGTGCCCCTCCTCCAGCTGCACCCGGGCACCGTGCCCCTCCTCTAGCTGAACCCGGGCACCGTGCCCCTCCTCTAGCTGCACCCGGGCACCGTGCCCCTCCTCCAGCTGCACCCGGGCACCGTGCCCCTCCTCCACCTGCACCCGGGCACCGTGCCCCTCCTCTAGCTGGGGACGGCAGGCGCGTGTCCCTGCCCCCGGCCCTCGGTTGAGATGAAGTCTCACAAGCTTGTTTGTGCTCACAATGACCTCACACCGCAACCCCCCAGTGTCTGGCTCCCAAGTGGGCGGGACCGCAGACTCACGCCTCTGTGTCCCGCCCCACGGTGGCTGTGCAGCCCTGGCTGAGACGCCGGCGATGGCCAGAGGTCCTCAGCAGCTCCCGGTCTCCTCCGCGGGGCCCGCTGGGCTGCTGAAGCCGCTGACCGCGTCTCGGTCCAGCACCGTGATCTCCGTGGTGACGTTCCGGGCTCCTTTTCAGATGAGCTGGCGTTTCCTGACAGTGCGGGGCTCGTTCCTCACGCCTGTGATTCTTATCTCTGTCTACCCGTTTCAATCGCCACTGAGCATGGCCTTGCTGCCTGCTGTCTGCTCGTGCACACCCCTCCTGCTGACCTTTGCCCCGCTGGCGGCCACCATGGGAATGCCCTCTCCCTGCCACAAGTTGTTGATCCCCTGCCGTCTGGGCATAAGGCTGCCGCGAGCAAAGGACAAGTTTCCTTGTCGTTGTTTTGTGCCAGTCCTAGGGCTTGAACTCAGGACCCGGGCGCTGTCTGAACTTCTTTGCTCAAGGCTAGCGCTCTACCTCTGGAGCCCCAGCACCACTTCCGGCTCTTTCTGTGTGTGTGGTGCTGAGGAATGGAACCCAGGGCTTCATGCGTGCCAGGCGAGCGCTCTCCCGCGTAGCCACCTTCCCGGCCCCCACATTGGCTTTGGTCTGCCGTCCGTGCGGCCCGGCCTCCTGGTGCGCTAGGGTCACAGGCCTGAGCCACCTGTGCCCTCCGTGGGGTGTTTTCCTATTACGCTTCTGTCTTGCACATTTTCAAAGCTAACGTGAGAGACCTCTCCCCCACCCAGGACGAGCCCCTCCCTGACCTGGGCGCTGTGGCTGGGGGTGCGGGCCACGTGCCCAGGTTGCTCAGAGTCCCCTCCCCTCCGGGACACTGTCCTCCGCTTGTGGCTAGGAGCCACAGCCCCACAGCCGCCCTGGGAACAGAGTACCTGGCCGGGGTGGGGGGGACCCAAGGGGCCCACCTCCCAGAGCAGGTTGGTACTGACCTAACCCAGCCGCCCCTGGGCTTACAGCTTTGACCCCCCGGGCCCAATGTCTGCTGGGATGTCCTGTGAGGTGCTGGTCACCTTCAAGCCCATGGTAAGTCAGAGGGCTGGGTGGGCAGCACCCCGTGTTCCTATTTGGTCCCAGCAGGGTTGGGGGGGCTCAGTGGGGGGACAGGATTGGGGGTCAGGCCCAGCGGGGCCCTGGGTCACAGCGTGGCGGCCTGTGAATGAATGAACTGGGTCCATTTCACACACGTTTACGGGGCTGGGCTTTTATGTCTTAGATCAATAAAGATCTGGAAGGAAACGTCTCGTTTTTGGCGCAGACAGGAGGATTTTCTGTTCCACTGAAATGTTCAACAAAAAAATGTTCTGTAAGTTTGACTTAGGGTGCACCGGCGGTTCTCACCGGACCCCTAGGAAGGCTGTACCCTGGGTTTGGGGTATAGAGGGGAGGGGTGGGGCTCTGAGCTGGGGGTGCGGAGGGGCAGAACCCTGAACTGGGGGTGTGGAGGGGTGGGGCTCTGAACTGGGGGTGTGGAGGGGTGGGGCTCTGAACTGGGGGTGTGGAGGGGAGGGGTGGGGCTCTGAACTGGGGGTGTGGAGGGGTGGGGCTCTGAACTGGGGGTGTGGAGGGGTGGGGCTCTGAACTGGGTGTGGAGAGGAGTGGAGCTCTGAACTGGGGGTGTGGAGGGGTGGGGTGGGGCTCTGAACTGGGGGTGTGGAGGGGTGGGGCTCTGAACTGGGGGTGGGGAGGGGCAGAACCCTGAACTGGGGTGCCGAGGGGTGGAGCTCTGAACTGGGGGTGTGGAGGGGACGGGTGGGGCTCTGAACTGGGTGTGGAGAGGGGTGGGGCTCTGAACTGGGGGTGTGGAGGGCCAGAGCTCTGAACTGGGGGTGCGGAGGGGAGGGGTAGAGCTCTCAACTGGGGGTGTGGAGGGCCAGGGCTCTGAACTAGGGGTGCGGAGGGCCGGTCAGAGCCCCTCCCAGGCCTCGGTCCGCAGCAGCCTCCTGGCTGGGTGTGTGGAGCGTGAGGGGGAAGGGAACGAGAAGCCGAGCAGAAGGAAGAACTGAGGGGCTCCGCACAGAAAGTTCACGAAATTCCTGGCCATCCCGCACCCAGGCCTCACCCAAGCACACCGCCTGGTCCCCGGGCTGCTGTGTGTGCGCGCGTGTGTGTGTGTGTGCCTGTATGAGCGTGTATATGAGCGCCTGCTTATGCGTGCGTGTGTGTGCCTTTATGTGCGTGTGTATGCATGTGTGTGCACATGCTTGTGTGTGTGTGCCTGTATGTACATGTATGCGCATGCTTGTGTGTGCCTGTATGTACGCGTGTGTGCCTATGTGTGCGTGTGTGCCTGTGTGTGCGCCTGTGCTCGCGTGCTTGTGCGTGTGCGCCTGTGGGTGCGCGTGGGTGCGCGCGCCTGTGCGCGCGTGTGCTGGCACTAGGACTTGAACGCAGTCCGTGCTTTCCGGGTGGCTCAGGCCCCTGCATGCGCGGCCCGTGACTTGCCCCGAATCCCGGCCCGGCCGGGAGCCTCGGGGGGGCGGGGGGCGGGGGGCCGGGGGGGGGGGAGACGGGGCCCCGGGGCCTCCTGGCTCACGGACGCCCTTTGGCAGCTGTCCCTGGACACAGACCTCATCCACTTCGGCAGCTACACGGTGGGGGAGACCACGACCCAGGCCGTCACGCTGACCAACGTCGGGGGCCTGGGCACCAGGTTCAGGTTCCTCGTGGCCTCCGGGTCCAGCGACGCTCTCGAGGACTTCCAGCCCGAGCTGAAGATGGTGAGCCCCGGCCCGGCCCGGCCCCGCGTGGGACCGGGCGCCGAGGGGGCCCCGCGCGCGGGAAGGGGCTCTGAGGGCTCTGACTGCCCTGCAGGAGGAGCAGAAGCGGCCCGAGCGCGCGAGGAGGTCGAGGTCGGTGGCCTCCGGAACCGTGGAGCGCGGGGCCGTCCCTTCTCAGGCAGGTGGCTAGGGCGGCGGACGGGGGGCGGGGCCTCGGGGGCGGGGCCTCGGAGGCGGGGCCTTCTGGGCGGGGCCTCGGGGCGGGATCTCGGGGGCGGAGCCTCGGGGGCAGGGCCTTCTGGGCGGAGCCTCGGGGGCGGGGCCTCGGGGCAGGGCCTTCTGGGCGGGGCCTCGGGGGGCAGGATCTCGGGGGCGGGGCCTCGGGGGCAGGATCTCGGGGGCGGAGCCTCGGGGGCGGGGCCTCGGGGGGCAGGGCCTTCTGGGCGGGGCCTCGGGGCGGGATCTCGGGGGCGGAGCCTCGGGGGCAGGGCCTTCTGGGCGGAGCCTCGGGGGCGGGGCCTCGGAGGGCAGGATCTCGGGGGCGGAGCCTCGGGGGCAGGGCCTTCTGGGCGGGGCCTCAGGGGCGGGGCCTCGGGGGCGGGGCCTCGGGGGGCAGGATCTCGGGGGCGGAGCCTCGGGGGCAGGGCCTTCTGGGCGGGGCCTCGGGGGGCAGGATCTCGGGGGCGGAGCCTCGGGGGCAGGGCCTTCTGGGCGGGGCCTCGGGGGCGGGGCCTCGGGGCGGCTCTGCAGTGGCCGTGCCGGACCCCACCCTGGACAGGGAAGGGCTGTGCAGGGCTTCGGGGGGCGGGGCCTCGGGGGCGGGGCATCGGGGGGCGGGGCCGCGGGGGCGGGATCTAGGGGTGCGGGGCCTCGAGGACGGGGCCTCGGGGGCGGAGCCTCGGGGGTGGGATCTCGGGGGCGGGGCCTCGGGGACGGGGCCTCGGGGGTGGGATCTCGGGGGCGGGGCCTCGGTGGGGGCAAGATCTCGGGGGCAGGATCTATGGGGGCGGGGCCTCGGGGGCGGGGCCTCGGGGCGGCTCTGCAGTGGCCGTGCCGGACCCCACCCTGGACGGGGAAGGGCTGTGCAGGGCTTCGGGGGGCGGGGCTTCGGGGGCGGGGCCGCGGGGGCGGGATCTAGGGGCGGGGCCTCGGGGACGGGGCCTCGGGGGTGGGATCTCGGGGGCGGGGCCTCGGTGGGGGCAAGATCTCGGGGGCAGGATCTAGGGGGGCGGGGCCGCGGGGGCGGGGCCTCGGGGCGGCTCTGCAGTGGCCGTGCCGGACCCCACCCTGGACGGGGAAGGGCTGTGCGGGGTTGTTCTCCCCATGGAACTTCCCCTTCGCATATTAATCTCATCGGAAGATGTTCTTCACTCTTGAGCGGTACCATCATTAGGTTTAAAACAGATGCCATTCCAGGCCGCCTCAATCAAGCAACAGTATCATCTTCCCGACCAGGCCTAGTCTACGGGCAATGCTCAGAAGTCTGTGGCTCTAACCGCAGCTTCATGCCGCGGGAGCAGGGGCTCTGCCCGGGGCGCCCTTGAGCGCGCGTCCTGGGCCCCAGCCAGGCTCAAGGGCCCCGGGAAGCGCACGGGGCCCCCCCCCGGGAGGGCACCAGGCACCTACTGCCCCCGGGGCACTGTGGCTGGGGCTTCTGGGGCCAGGGCAGATGAGGGGTGAGGGGGCAGCACCAGGTGGGGACGCGGGAGTGCGCGGGGCCCTGGCGCCCCCCCCCGCCCCCCTCCCCGCCGCGCCCACCTCCGGGCCGGGGGCGGCGGAGCGAGCGCGGATCTCCCTTTCAGAGCAGCCTGTTCACCTTCGAGGACAAAAGCGTCTATGAGAAGATCCTCACCAGCTCCTCGGAGCCGCACTTCGAGGCCTTCGAGTCCCTGGTGGACCTGCCCAACCGGCGGGAGTCGGAAAAGCAAGACGGTGAGGCCCGGGCGGCGGGCGGGCCGCGGGGCCGGGGGCGCGGCGTCGGCGGGGCGCCGGGCGGGCGGGGCTCGGCCGGGGAGCCGCCCCCAGGCCCCCGGGCCTCCGCGTCACCCCCGCCCCCCGCACCGCGTGTGCCGTCGGGGGGTGCGTGAAATGTGCGCTCTTCCGGACGCTGGGCACAGGCCCGGCACGCGCAAGGCGCTGCGTCGTCCCCAGTCCCGGAAAACCCCCCGGGCCCCCCAATGTGGAAGACGTTGACGCTCAAGGGAAGCCCAGCTGCGGGGCGGCCCGCCGGGAGCGAGCGCCGCGGGCACCGCACAGTTGCCCCTTCCCGGGGCCCCGTGCAGGCCCGGCCCGGCTGCCGCTCCCCTGAGCTGTTTGCACCATTGTCCGGCTTACCTTGGTCATTTTCCATTTTCACCGCCTCTAAGCCTACCTTTCTGTGTGTGTGTGTGCACACGTGCACGCACGCGCGTGTGCAGCTGTGCACACCTCCCTAGCCATTCTGCTGCCATCCAGAGGCCCTAAGAACAAGCATGCCCCAAGCTCTTTGGTTAAGGCTGTGGCCCATCCCACGTCGATTTCTGAGTGGGGGAGGGGTGGCAGTGAGCTCTGTGCACCCCATGCGTGGGGTGCCCTTTACTCCCGAGAGGGGCGTGCACTGCCAGAGATCAATGTGTTGTTTGTGCTAGTCATCAGTTGACTGTATGTGAGTGTATTTCTGGGCTCTCTTTTTGCTCTTTTTCCTTTCTTTTTCTCTTTCTTCTCTCCCTCCTTCCCTTCCTCCCTCCCTTCCCTCCTTCCTCCCTTCCTCCCTTTCTTTTGTCAGTCCTGGGGCTTGAACTCAGGACCTGAGCACTGTCCCTGGCTTCTTTTTGCTCAAGGCTAGCACTCTACCACGTACGTGAGCCACAGCACCACTTCTGGCTTTTTCTGTATATGTGGTGCTGAGGAATCGAACCCAGGGCTTCATGTATGCGAGGCAAGCATTCTTGCCACTAGGCCACATTCCCGCCCCCTTTTCCTTCCTTTTTAATGGCAGTACTGGAATTTGAAGTCAGAGCTTCCTGTTTGCTAGGTGGGTGCTCTGCCTCGTGAGCCACGCCTGCAGCTCTTTCGCCACGGTTATTTTTGAGCTAGGCTCCCTCGAACTCTCTTGGTAGGGCGGGCCTGGCAGCTGAGTCTTCCCGGTCCCCATCCCGAGCAGCGAGGACGGCGGGCTGGGCCTGCCGCCTGACCTCTGGTTGCTCCACCCGCTTGTCGGTCCTTGCATCTCCATCAGCTTGACGTAGACTCTGCGTCTCCTTGCACACCTCAGAATCTGCTTGATTCCTAGGGGAAGGAAGGAAAGCCCGGGGTGAGTGGGTGTGAGTCCCTGTGTTTGGAGGGCACCCACAGGCTGAGCTGCTGAGTCTCGGGGCACCGGGGCACCCCAGGCCCGTGCCCTTCCTCAGCAGCGCCCCGGCCTCTGCTCGTGGCAGGCAGTGACGGTTGAACGAGGTGGACTTGTTCCTCGCCTCTCATTTTGTCTTCCAGAAGCCGATGTGGCCACGATGGTCAACGGTGGCATACCGAGCGAGGAGCTGACAGAGATCACGCTGGGCAAGGTGGGTGTGCCACCCACGCCCACCCCAAACCCACCCGGCCGCCCCCTGAAGGGCCAGAGCCAGGCAGGACGGCAGCCAGCTCCAGGGCCGCCCCTTCCCCCGTGGTGCTGGGCAGAATCAGAACAGGACCGGTCTCCTGGGCGCCAGGCAGGAGCGGCCCTGACAGCGGGCTGCCACGGTGACCCGCAGGCCCGGGACGGGGTCCTGCCGCCACCCGCCCTCGCAGCGAGGCGGCCATCCTGGGGGGCTGCTGACCCTTCCCATCGCTCTCACTGTGCAGATAACCCAGGGGGAGATCGGACCCTTCAGCTCCATAAAGGTGCCCATCATCTTTGCTCCAGCCATCCCGGGAGAAGTGGAGGTCAGGTTCAAGGTCATATTTAAGGACCCACAGTCGCCACCAGTGAGTACTGTGCTGCTGGCCAGGAGGACCCGGCCCTGGGAGGGAGGGAGGGAGGAAGGGAGGGAGGGCCCGGCCCTGGGAGGGAGGAACTCCGGCTATAGCCATCTCTGGCATCTTCCCTGTGGCCGTTGCCGGCCATTCTCCCATCACCTGCCTCCCTGCACACAGTACCACATGCGTGCATGCACAGGGACACGCATAGGCCCACACGTGCAAGTATGTGCGCGTGGACACACACCCATGTATAAACACATAACACATGCAGACAGACTCCTTCTCTTTTTTTTTTTTTTTTTGGCCAGTCCTGGGCCTTGGACTCAGGGCCTGAGCACTGTCCCTGGCTTCTTCCCGCTCAAGGCTAGCACTCTGCCACTTGAGCCACAGCGCCGCTGCTGGCCGTTTTCTGCATATGTGGTGCTGGGGAATCGAACCTAGGGCCTCGTGTATCCGAGGCAGGCACTCTTGCCACTAGGCTATATCCCCAGTCCCCGAGGAATTGATTTTTAACAGGAGCATCCAAGGATTAGGCACTACCCCAAAACGCGTGGCAACCCAGTCTTGTAGTCACCCACAAGAAGCACAGCTCCCAGACCAGACCATTAAAAACATCACGAAATAAAAGTACCCTGGGCAATAGTTTATGCATATATATCAATAAAAAGCTAACCACAGCCTGGCAACTCACACCTATAATCCTCGCTAGTCAGGAGGCTGAAATCTGAGGATCACGGTTCAAAGCCAGCCTGGGCAGGAAAGGCTGTGAGACTCTTATGTCCAACGAACCACCAGAATACTGGAAGTGGCGCTCTGGCTCAGAGTGGTAGAGCGCTAGCCTTGAGCAAAAGAGCTCAGGGATAGTGCCCAGGCCCTGAGTTCAAATCCCATGACTGATTAAAAAAAAAAAAAGAGCTGACCACAAATACAAAAATCTAGTGTTTATAAGCATTAGGAATGGAGAAGATTCCGGGTTTTAACAAAATTATATTCCAGCAAATCACACATTTGCACACACGTCACATTCTAGGAAGTGTGGATGATAGCGTAAGGCCTGCCTCTTCCTGGGTGCTGTTGGCTCCTCAGGGGGCTGAGATTGAGGCTCAGCTTCCAAGACAGCGGGCAAGAAAAGCCCACAAGGCCCCAGTTAGCCAGCAAGTTGCCAGGCTGGCTCAAGTGGCAGAACCGTGAGCAAGCCAGCCGAACCAGCTCACAAGGCCCCCAGTTCAAGCCCTAGGACCAACACAAGAAGAAATGAAGGGAGGGAGGGGGAGGGAGGGGGAGGGAGGGAGAGGGAGGGGGAGGGAGAAAGGGGAAGGGGGAGGGGGAGGGAGGGAGGGAGAGGGAGGGGGAGGGAGGGAGGGGGAGGGGGAGGGAGAGGAGAGCCCTCTCCTCCAGGCAGCCGTCCGTCCCGAGGGAGGAGGCAGAGAGAAAGGCGGGGAGAAGGGGGCGGTGTGCGTGGATGACCCGGAGCCGCCGTTGCCCGCGCTCACTAAGGCAGCGTGGCTCCGCTCACGAAGGAGCTGTGTGGCCGAATCCACCTGTGGCCTCCAGTTGCATTTCAGAGCCCTGGGCCTGGCGGTGGACGTGCCGGTCTGGCTGCCCAGGCCCACCGTGGACCTGAAGATCTGCATGTATGACCGGCTGTACCAGGACTCCATCCTCGTCCACACGCGGTGAGCCCCCTGCTGCGGTGCCCGTCCCCCCACCCCCAGGGGGTGAGGGAGGGGGGGGCAGATCTGCCTAAGGAACTCCAGGGCCTCAAGGCAAGAATTGGAGGCTTCAGGGGGAGAGGGAGGGGCCCTGCACCCCGGCACAGCGCAGCTCAGCAGCACAGGACGTGAACAACCCCCCCCCAGCGGCCTGGGCGGGCGCCTGGGGCTTCACAACCGCAGCACCTCTGGGCCACCAGCACCCCACCACCGCCGGCACCACGCCCCAGGGGCCCCCCTCCGCCGCCCAGCGCCCCAAGGGCGCCGACTGAAAACCGGGAGCACGTGGAGAAGAGCCTGGGAGGGGGGGTGGCCAGAGGACCGCGTGAAATTTCTCTGCACTGACCCCTCCCCCAGACACGTGTGTCCATGTGTTTAATGGCTGTTTTAACCCCGTGTTGGACCCCTGCAGCTCTGGTTACTGCGGCAAGCTAACCTGCCTGGGTGTAGAGAAGGTGTGACTCCATCCAGACCCCTCGTGGTGTCCGTCCAGGGCCAGCACTGGACGCTTTGGGGAGGTGGGCGGTGGCTGGAGGCAGAGGGGTGCTGTGGCCCCCAGAGGCAGGCGCTGGGGCCCCGTCCGGCAGGGCGAGAGGCACTGGCTGGGAGGGGCTGGGGGTGCCTGCAGGCGGGTCAGCGGTGGGGGTCAGTGGTGGGGGTCAGTGGGGGTCAGTGGCGGGGGTCAGTGGGGGTCAGTGGTGGGGTCAGTGGTGGGGGTCTGGTGGGGGTCAGTGGCGGGGGTCAGTGGTGGTCAGTGGGGGTCGGCGGGGGTCAGTGGCGGGGGTCAGTGGTGGTCAGTGGTGGGGGTCAGTGGGGGGGTCAGTGGTGGGGGTCAGTGGTGGGGGTCAGTGGGGTCAGTGGTGGGGGTCTGTGGGGTCAGTGGTGGGGGTCAGTGGTGGGGGTCAGTGGTGGGGGTCAGTGGGGTCAGTGGTGGGGGTCAGTGGTGGTGGTCAGTGGGGTCAGTGGCGGGGGTCAGTGGTGGTGGTCAGTGGGGGTCAGTGGTGGGGGTCAGTGGTGGGGGTCTGGTGGGGGTCAGTGGTGGGGGTCAGTGGTGGGGGTCTGGTGGGGGTCAGTGGTGGGGGTCAGTGGTGGGGGTCAGTGGTGGGGGTCAGTGGGGTCAGTGGTGGGGGTCAGTGGTGGGGGTAACCCCTGTGGCTCTGGCGACCTCAGCTCAGCAAGGGAGGAGCGGCCCGCCCGGGGCTCGGCCAGGCCCTCTCCCTGAACAGGCAGCCGTGGTGGCCTGACATCACAGGCTCGGAAACCGGGCAGCAGACACCGGGCAGCCGAGGCACGGACAAGGGGCGTTCAAAGCATTCTAGAAAAAGCCAGGAGGCTGCTTGCAATCCTAGCTACTCAGGAGGCTGAGATCCGAGGACTGCAGTTCAAAGCCAGCCAGGCTGGGAAAGTCCATGAGACTGTGGTCTCCATTTAACCACCAAAAAGCTGGAAGTGGCGCTGTGACTCGGGCGGTAAAGTGCCAGCCTTGAGCAAAAGGAGCTCAGGGACAGCGCCCAGGACCAGCATAAAAACAACAAAAGAATAAGGAATTGAAACTGTGCAACTACTAACAAAAATCCTAAAAAGCGAATAAATAGAATCTTAAAATTAAAGCAAAAGTTTTCCCTCGGAGTTCCCAGAGTTCGGCTCAGGAGAACCGGCCCTTAGCGCAGGAGGAGGAGCTGGTGTGCGCTGCGTCCCGCCGCGTCACCGGCCCGCCGTCAGACACGCCGCGTGGCCCCTGGGCCTAAACGCGCACAGGGCCACGCGCGCCACCCCCTGACCCGGTGCCCTGTGACCTGCCCGCAGGTCCAAAGCAGCCCTGCGCCTCAAGTTTGAAGTCTGCAAGGAGCTGAGAGGCCACATGGAGCTCCTGCCTGAGACGGGCTACATTCAGGCCATGTCCACCTACTCCGTGCAGCTCAAATTCTTCCCTCGGTGAGCCGAGGGGCCTGGGCCACGGAGGAGGGGGCTTTCCAGGGCTTTCCTCTTGCTGGCCCGGCAGAGCATAGACATCCCAGGCCGCGCTACCTGTCAGAGTCAGACGACCCTGGGGTCAGGGCATGGGACCCACCTTGGCGTCCGGCTGGACACAGTGGTGCCCGCGGTCCGTGTGTGGTTTCTGATTGGACACAGTGGTGCCCGCGGTCCGTGTGCGGCGTGTGATTGGACACAGTGGTGCCCGCGGTCCGTGTGCGGTGTCTGATTGGACACAGTGGTGCCCACGGTCCGTGTGCGGCGTGTGATTGGACACAGTGGTGCCCGTGGTCCGTGTGCGGTTTCTGATTGGACACAGTGGTGCCCGCGGTCCGTGTGCGGTGTCTGATTGGACACAGTGGTGCCCGCGGTCCGTGTGCGGCGTGTGATTGGACACAGTGGTGCCCGCGGTCCGTGTGCAGTTTCTGGTTGGACACAGTGGGTGCCTGCAGTCTTGCCTGTCCTTTGTTACTCCCAGGTTCTATGTTGGACACTTAAAGGTTTCTTTTCCTCTGTCCTGAGACTTTTTTTTGTTTTTGTTTTTGTTTTTGGGCCAGTCCTGGGGCTTGGACTCGGGGCCTGAGCACTGTCCCTGGCTTCTTTTTGCTCAAGGCTAGCACTCTGCCACTTGAGCCACAGTGCCCCTTCTGGCCATTTTCTGTATATGTGGTGCTGGGGAATCGAACCCAGGGCCTCATGTATACGAGGCAAGCGCTCTTGCCACTAGGCCATATCCCAGCCCCATGTCCTGAGACTTTTATACTTCCTGTCCCAAGACCCTGTCATCCATCCGTCCGCCTGTCACCTGTACCATCTGTCATCTGTGTCTGGCTCTCCTCGATACCAGTTGATCATCTGTGTCTCATCTGCCGTCTGTCGTCTTTCTATCGTCCATCTATCTACCTCACTTTCTGTGTAGCTGAGCAACTCGCTGCCTCCCCTTTGTTAGGCAGGGCTCTGCCCCTGCAGCCATGCCCCCGTCCTCGTGCTTCCGTGCTTCTCCACGCAGGGCCTCCTGTTTTTGCCTGGGTCAGCCGGCACCCTGACCTTCCTACCTCCTAGCTGGGGTGACAGGCACACACCGTCGTGCTCAGTTTGGGGACCGAGATGAGGTCTCACTAATCTCTCCAGGCTGGCTTTGACCTCTGATCCTTCTGATCTCTGCTTACTGACTAAGATGATCCAGGGTGCGTTAAGGATTCTCTTAGGTGCCGTGTCCTTATTAATTTAGAATCCCACCACTGCACTTTGTCTGCACTGGCTTGGAACTCTGTCCGTGCCACCTAGTCCCAGCCTTGGGGGTTTGCTGCTCACCAAGACAGACAGTGCCTCCTGAGGCCCCAGACAGAGGCCACGGAGCTCACGCTAGCCACAGGGCCTGCCTGGGGACAGCCGCTCTGGACTCACCCGAACCTCAGAGCTCCTGCAAGCCGCCCACTGCGCAGCTCGCGCGTGTGTGTGTGTGTGTGCGCGCGCACGCGCGTGTGTGTGCTGGTCCTGGGGCTTCAGCCCAGGGACTGGGCACTGTCCCTCTGCATTTTTAGTACTTTACTAAGTATAGGTAAGGGTCTCACAGACTTTCCTGCCTAGATTGGCTTCAAGCCGCAACTCCCAGGTGGCAGCCTCGTGAGCAGCTGGGGTTACACACGTGAGCCACGGTGCCCGGCTCCTGCAGGGTTTAAAGGCACCAATTGGAGGCCAGTTTTCCTATCAGTGGGCAAAATGCCCACAGAAGTACACCGGGGTGCACCTGCCTTTGCAGACACTCCCTTCCAGAAGACGCAGGAAAGTACTTCGACAAGGAGACCCGCGTCCTGGAGGCTCCGATGATAATCCGGGTAGCCGACCAGGTCTGTGCGGGGTCACACCAGGGCACCGCCCCCGCCGCCGCGCCCCGGAGGCCGGCAGGAGCGAGCCTGGCTCTCCCCACCTCAGATCAAGCCAGTGGAGTTCACCGTGCAGGCCATCGTGACCACCTCGGACCTGGAGCTCAGCCCCTCGGAGGTGGACTTCGGCCACTGCACCGTCTACGAGGCGCTCAGGACGGAGATCAGCCTCAGCAACCACTCGCTGCTGCCCCAGATGTTCGGCTTCGTCGGCCTCCCCAAGGTGGGCCGGCGTGGGGCCCTGGGTGTCAGGGCGGGGCACAGACCCCGCCCCCGCCCGCCCCACCCCCGCAGCCCCCCTCCCTGCCTGCAGGACGTCCCACGCCCAGATCCCGCAGAGCGCCCCCGGGGGGCAGCGCCCGCCTCCTTCCCCCCCCCCCCCCCCCCCGCCCCCACTAGCCCCACACGCGGCTTCCCGCGGTGCGCGCGGCCCGGGCTGGCCTCCGCCTCCAGGACGGGCTCGCCACGCCCAGCCCTGCACCTCCCCTTGTGGAAGGCCGCTTGGCCTGGGCGCTGACGGCTCCGATGTCTCAGTTTGTGGACATCCAGCCTAACGATGGGTTTGGGACGATCATGCCGCTGGAGACTTTGCAACTGGACGTGATCTTCCAGCCTGCCAAGGCCAAAGAATACAGCTTCGAGCTGGTCTGCAAATCTGAGATAAACAGGTAAGCCCGCGAGGCTGTGGGGAGCCTCCCCTCCCCCTCCCCTCCCCTCCCCTCCTCCGCCTGCTGCCATCTTACCAGGCTGGCAGCAGGGCAGGGCAGAGCCCAGCAGGGCAGCACTGCCGGCTGGCAGGAGCCCCAGGCCCAGGGTCCACGTGGCCTTCCACAGAGGACCCGCTGGTGCTGGGAATGTGGCCTAGTGGTAGAGCGCTCGCCTCATATTCATGAAGCCCTGGGTTCGATTCCCCAGCACCACATACATAGAAAATGGCCAGAGGTGGCGCTGTGGCTCACGTGGCAGAGTGCTAGCCTTGAGCAAAAAGAAGCCAGGGACAGTGCTCAGGCCCCGAGCCCAAGACCCAGGACTGGCAAAGAAAAAGTTTCCTTGGCCTGCATTTTGGGGCTGGGGATATGGCCTAGTGGCAAGAGTGCCCGCCACAGTGAACCTGCTGAAGAGATGCGTACACAGACACATACATGAGCATGTGAACATGAGTGTGAATGTGCAAGTCTGAGTGTGCACCGTGTGAACATGTGTGGAAATATGTATGCATTGTGATCGTGTGTGCATAATGAGTGGACATGAATGTGGGAAGATGTGTGCAAATGTGGGTGCAAATGTGGGTGTTTGGGCACACATGTCAGCACATGCTGTGAGCATGTGTGAACTATGAGTGTGCAGTGTTGAGCACATGTGCATGTGAGTCCATACATGCGTGTGAATGAGTGGACACATGTACAAGCATGGGTGTGAGTGTGAGCATGCCTGTCAGTGCAATGAATGAGCACCTGCAAGTGTGTGCACATGGTGGTGTGCATGAGTGGATATACATGTAAACGTGTGGATTCTCACTGTGAGCGTGTGAGCATGCATGCACAGGTAAATGAGAGTGCAAGGCAAGCATGTATCTGTGAACGTGCATGTATGTGAGCATGTGTGCAAGTGAGTTTCCTGTGTAGATATGTGAGTTTGCTGTGTGGGACTGAGTGTGAGCACATAGATGTGATGCCTGGAAGGTGTGTGTGTTCGCGCGCCTCTCCTCACACGGGTGTGATCCGTGGAGTGTGTGTGTGTTGGTGCGCCTCTCCTCACTCAGGTGTGATCCGTGGAGTGTGTGTGTTCACACGCCTCTCCTCGGGTGTGATCCGTGGAGTGTGTGTTCCCACGCCTCTCAGGTGTGATCCGTGGAGTGTGTGTGTGTTCACGCACATCTCACTTGGGTGTGATCCGTGGAGTGTGTGTGTTCATGCGTCTCTCCTCGGGTGTGATCCGTGGAGTGTGTGTGTGTTCACATGCCTCTCCTCCCTCGGGTGTGATCCGTGGGGGGGGTGTTCCTGCACCTCTCCTAACTCGGGTGTGATCCGTGGGGTGTGTGTGTGTTCCTGTGTCTCTCCTCACTCGGGTGTGATCCGTGGGGTGTGTGTGTGTTTCTGTCTCTCCTCACTCGGGTGTGATCCGTGGGGTGTGTGTGTGTTTCTGCCTCTCCTCACTCGGGTGTGATCCGTGGAGTGTGTGTGTGTTTCTGTCTCTCCTCACTCGGGTGTGATCCGTGGTGTGTGTGTGTTTCTGTCTCTCCTCACTCGGGTGTGATCCGTGGAGTGTGTGTGTTTCTGCCTCTCCTCACTTGGGGGTGATCCGTGGAGTGTGTGTGTTTCTGCCTCTCCTCACTCGGGTGTGATCCGTGGGGTGTGTGTGTGTTTCTGTATCTCCTCACTCAGGTGTGATCCGTGGAGTGTGTGTGTGTTCACATGCCTCTCCTCACTCGGGTGTGATCCGTGGGGTGTGTGTGTGTTCCTGTGTCTCTCCTCACTCGGGTGTGATCCGTGGAGTGTGTGTGTGTTCACACGCCTCTCCTAACTCGGGTGTGATCCGTGGAGTGTGTGTGTTTCTGTCTCTCCTCACTCGGGTGTGATCCGTGGTGTGTGTGTGTGTTTCTGTCTCTCCTCACTCGGGTGTGATCCGTGGAGTGTGTGTGTTTCTGTCTCTCCTCACTCGGGTGTGATCCATGGTGTGTGTGTGTTTCTGTCTCTCCTCACTCGGGTGTGATCCGTGGAGTGTGTGTGTGTTTCTGTCTCTCCTCACTCGGGTGTGATCCGTGGAGTGTGTGTGTTTCTGTCTCTCCTCACTCGGGTGTGATCCGTGGAGTGTGTGTGTGTTCCTGTGTCTCTCCTCACTCGGGTATGATCCGTGGAGTGTGTGTGTTTCTGTCTCTCCTCACTCGGGTGTGATCCGTGGAGTGTGTGTGTGTTCCTGTGTCTCTCCTCACTCGGGTGTGATCCGTGGAGTGTGTGTGTGTTCACACGCCTCTCCTCACTCGGGTGTGATCCGTGGAGTGTGTGTGTGTTTCTGTCTCTCCTCACTCGGGTGTGATCCGTGGGGTGTGTGTGTGTTCCTGTGTCTCTCCTCACTCGGGTGTGATCCGTGGAGTGTGTGTGTTTCTGTCTCTCCTCACTCGGGTGTGATCTGTGGAGTGTGTGTGTTTCTGCCTCTCCTCACTCGGGTGTGATCCGTGGGGTGTGTGTGTGTTTCTGTCTCTCCTCACTCGGGTGTGATCCGTGGAGTGTGTGTGTGTTTCTGTCTCTCCTCACTCGGGTGTGATCCGTGGAGTGTGTGTGTGTTCACACGCCTCTCCTCACTCGGGTGTGATCCGTGGAGTGTGTGTGTGTTTCTGCCTCTCCTCACTCGGGTGTGATCCGTGGTGTGTGTGTGTTTCTGTCTCTCCTCACTCGGGTGTGATCCGTGGAGTGTGTGTGTTTCTGCCTCTCCTCACTCGGGTGTGATCCGTGGGGTGTGTGTGTGTTTCTGTCTCTCCTCACTCGGGTGTGATCCGTGGAGTGTGTGTGTGTTCACACGCCTCTCCTCACTCGGGTGTGATCCGTGGGGTGTGTGTGTGTTTCTGTCTCTCCTCACTCGGGTGTGATCCGTGGGGTGTGTGTGTGTTCCTGTGTCTCTCCTCACTCGGGTGTGATCCGTGGGGTGTGTGTGTGTTTCTGTCTCTCCTCACTCGGGTGTGATCCGTGGGGTGTGTGTGTGTTTCTGCCTCTCCTCACTCGGGTGTGATCCGTGGGGTGTGTGTGTGTTTCTGTCTCTCCTCACTCGGGTGTGATCCGTGGAGTGTGTGTGTTTCTGTCTCTCCTCACTCGGGTGTGATCCGTGGGGTGTGTGTGTGTTTCTGTCTCTCCTCACTCAGGTGTGATCCGTGGAGTGTGTGTGTGTTCACATGCCTCTCCTCACTCGGGTGTGATCCGTGGGGTGTGTGTGTGTTCCTGTGTCTCTCCTCACTCGGGTGTGATCCGTGGGGTGTGTGTGTGTTTCTGTCTCTCCTCACTCGGGTGTGATCCGTGGGGTGTGTGTGTGTTTCTGTCTCTCCTCACTCGGGTGTGATCCGTGGAGTGTGTGTGTTTTTGCCTCTCCTCACTCGGGTGTGATCTGTGGAGTGTGTGTGTTTCTGTCTCTCCTCACTCGGGTGTGATCCGTGGTGTGTGTGTGTTTCTGTCTCTCCTCACTCGGGTGTGATCCGTGGAGTGTGTGTGTTTCTGCCTCTCCTCACTTGGGTGTGATCCGTGGAGTGTGTGTGTTCCTGCACCTCTCCTCACTCGGGTGTGATCCGTGGGGTGTGTGTGTGTTTCTGTCTCTCCTCACTCGGGTGTGATCCGTGGGGTGTGTGTGTTTCTGTCTCTCCTCACTCGGGTGTGATCCGTGGAGTGTGTGTGTTTCTGTCTCTCCTCACTCGGGTGTGATCCATGGTGTGTGTGTGTTTCTGTCTCTCCTCACTCGGGTGTGATCCGTGGAGTGTGTGTGTGTTTCTGTCTCTCCTCACTCGGGTGTGATCCGTGGAGTGTGTGTGTTTCTGTCTCTCCTCACTCGGGTGTGATCCGTGGAGTGTGTGTGTGTTCCTGTGTCTCTCCTCACTCGGGTATGATCCGTGGAGTGTGTGTGTTTCTGTCTCTCCTCACTCGGGTGTGATCCGTGGAGTGTGTGTGTGTTCCTGTGTCTCTCCTCACTCGGGTGTGATCCGTGGAGTGTGTGTGTGTTCACACGCCTCTCCTCACTCGGGTGTGATCCGTGGAGTGTGTGTGTGTTTCTGTCTCTCCTCACTCGGGTGTGATCCGTGGGGTGTGTGTGTGTTCCTGTGTCTCTCCTCACTCGGGTGTGATCCGTGGAGTGTGTGTGTTTCTGTCTCTCCTCACTCGGGTGTGATCTGTGGAGTGTGTGTGTTTCTGCCTCTCCTCACTCGGGTGTGATCCGTGGGGTGTGTGTGTGTTTCTGTCTCTCCTCACTCGGGTGTGATCCGTGGAGTGTGTGTGTGTTTCTGTCTCTCCTCACTCGGGTGTGATCCGTGGAGTGTGTGTGTGTTCACACGCCTCTCCTCACTCGGGTGTGATCCGTGGAGTGTGTGTGTGTTTCTGCCTCTCCTCACTCGGGTGTGATCCGTGGTGTGTGTGTGTTTCTGTCTCTCCTCACTCGGGTGTGATCCGTGGAGTGTGTGTGTTTCTGCCTCTCCTCACTCGGGTGTGATCCGTGGGGTGTGTGTGTGTTTCTGTCTCTCCTCACTCGGGTGTGATCCGTGGAGTGTGTGTGTGTTCACACGCCTCTCCTCACTCGGGTGTGATCCGTGGGGTGTGTGTGTGTTTCTGTCTCTCCTCACTCGGGTGTGATCCGTGGGGTGTGTGTGTGTTCCTGTGTCTCTCCTCACTCGGGTGTGATCCGTGGGGTGTGTGTGTGTTTCTGTCTCTCCTCACTCGGGTGTGATCCGTGGGGGTGTGTGTGTTCCTGTGTCTCTCCTCACTCGGGTGTGATCCGTGGGGTGTGTGTGTTTCTGCCTCTCCTCACTCGGGTGTGATCCGTGGGGTGTGTGTGTTTCTGTCTCTCCTCACTCGGGTGTGATCCGTGGAGTGTGTGTGTTTCTGTCTCTCCTCACTCGGGTGTGATCCGTGGGGTGTGTGTGTGTTTCTGTCTCTCCTCACTCAGGTGTGATCCGTGGAGTCTGTGTGTGTTCACATGCCTCTCCTCACTCGGGTGTGATCCGTGGGGTGTGTGTGTGTTCCTGTGTCTCTCCTCACTCGGGTGTGATCCGTGGGGTGTGTGTGTGTTTCTGTCTCTCCTCACTCGGGTGTGATCCGTGGGGTGTGTGTGTGTTTCTGTCTCTCCTCACTCGGGTGTGATCCGTGGAGTGTGTGTGTTTTTGCCTCTCCTCACTCGGGTGTGATCTGTGGAGTGTGTGTGTTTCTGTCTCTCCTCACTCGGGTGTGATCCGTGGTGTGTGTGTGTTTCTGTCTCTCCTCACTCGGGTGTGATCCGTGGAGTGTGTGTGTTTCTGCCTCTCCTCACTCGGGTGTGATCCGTGGAGTGTGTGTGTTCCTGCACCTCTCCTCACTCGGGTGTGATCCGTGGGGTGTGTGTGTGTTTCTGTCTCTCCTCACTCGGGTGTGATCCGTGGGGTGTGTGTGTGTTTCTGTGCTCTCCTCACTCGGGTGTGATCCGTGGAGTGTGTGTTTCTGTCTCTCCTCACTCGGGTGTGATCCGTGGAGTGTGTGTGTGTTCACATGCCTCTCCTCACTCGGGTGTGATCCGTGGAGTGTGTGTTTCTGTCTCTCCTCACTCGGGTGTGATCCGTGGAGTGTGTGTGTTTCTGTCTCTCCTCACTCGGGTGTGATCCGTGGAGTGTGTGTGTTTCTGTCTCTCCTCACTCGGGTGTGATCCGTGGGTGTGTGTGTGTTCCTGTGTCTCTCCTCACTCGGGTGTGATCCGTGGAGTGTGTGTGTTTCTGTCTCTCCTCACTCGGGTGTGATCCGTGGAGTGTGTGTGTGTTTCTGTCTCTCCTCACTCGGGTGTGATCCGTGGAGTGTGTGTGTTTCTGTCTCTCCTCACTCGGGTGTGATCCGTGGGGTGTGTGTGTGTTCTGTGTCTCTCCTCACTCGGGTGTGATCCGTGGAGTGTGTGTGTTTCTGTCTCTCCTCACTCGGGTGTGATCCGTGGAGTGTGTGTGTTTCTGTCTCTCCTCACTCGGGTGTGATCCGTGGGGTGTGTGTGTGTTCCTGTGTCTCTCCTCACTCGGGTGTGATCCGTGGAGTGTGTGTGTTTCTGTCTCTCCTCACTCGGGTGTGATCCGTGGAGTGTGTGTGTGTTTCTGTCTCTCCTCACTCGGGTGTGATCCGTGGAGTGTGTGTGTTTCTGTCTCCTCACTCGGGTGTGATCCGTGGGGTGTGTGTGTGTCCTGTCTCTCCTCACTCGGGTGTGATCCGTGGAGTGTGTGTGTGTTTCTGTCTCTCCTCGGGTGTGATCCGTGGAGTGTGTGTGTGTTTCTGTCTCTCCTCACTCGGGTGTGATCCGTGGAGTGTGTGTGTGTTCTGCCTCTCCTCACTCGGGTGTGATCCGTGGAGTGTGTGTGTGTTTCTGCCTCTCCTCACTCGGGTGTGATCCGTGGTGTGTGTGTGTTTCTGTCTCTCCTCACTCGGGTGTGATCCGTGGAGTGTGTGTGTTTCTGCCTCTCCTCACTCGGGTGTGATCCGTGGGGTGTGTGTGTGTTTCTGTCTCTCCTCACTCGGGTGTGATCCGTGGAGTGTGTGTGTGTTTCTGTCTCTCCTCACTCGGGTGTGATCCGTGGAGTGTGTGTGTTTCTGCCTCTCCTCACTCGGGTGTGATCCGTGGGGTGTGTGTGTGTTTCTGTCTCTCCTCACTCGGGTGTGATCCGTGGAGTGTGTGTGTGTTCACACGCCTCTCCTCACTCGGGTGTGATCCGTGGGGTGTGTGTGTGTTTCTGTCTCTCCTCACTCGGGTGTGATCCGTGGTGTGTGTGTGTGTTTCTGTCTCTCCTCACTCGGGTGTGATCCGTGGGGTGTGTGTGTGTTTCTGTCTCTCCTCACTCGGGTGTGATCCGTGGTGTGTGTGTGTTCTGTGTCTCTCCTCACTCGGGTGTGATCCGTGGTGTGTGTGTGTTTCTGTCTCTCCTCACTCGGGTGTGATCCGTGGGGTGTGTGTGTGTTTCTGTCTCTCCTCACTCGGGTGTGATCCGTGGAGTGTGTGTGTTTCTGCCTCTCCTCACTCGGGTGTGATCCGTGGAGTGTGTGTGTGTTTCTGTCTCTCCTCACTCGGGTGTGATCCGTGGAGTGTGTGTGTTTCTGCCTCTCCTCACTCGGGTGTGATCCGTGGGGTGTGTGTGTGTTTCTGTCTCTCCTCACTCGGGTGTGATCCGTGGAGTGTGTGTGTGTTTCTGTCTCTCCTCACTCGGGTGTGATCCGTGGGTGTGTGTGTGTTTCTGTCTCTCCTCACTCGGGTGTGATCCGTGGTGTGTGTGTGTGTTTCTGTCTCTCCTCACTCGGGTGTGATCCGTGGGGTGTGTGTGTTCCTGTCTCTCCTCACTCGGGTGTGATCCGTGGTGTGTGTGTGTTTCTGTCTCTCCTCACTCGGGTGTGATCCGTGGGGTGTGTGTGTGTTTCTGTCTCTCCTCACTCGGGTGTGATCCGTGGAGTGTGTGTGTTTCTGCCTCTCCTCACTCGGGTGTGATCCGTGGAGTGTGTGTGTGTTTCTGCCTCTCCTCACTCGGGTGTGATCCGTGGAGTGTGTGTGTTTCTGCCTCTCCTCACTCGGGTGTGATCCGTGGGGTGTGTGTGTGTTTCTGTCTCTCCTCACTCGGGTGTGATCCGTGGAGTGTGTGTGTGTTTCTGTCTCTCCTCACTCGGGTGTGATCCGTGGAGTGTGTGTGTTTCTGCCTCTCCTCACTCGGGTGTGATCCGTGGGGTGTGTGTGTTTCTGTCTCTCCTCACTCGGGTGTGATCCGTGGAGTGTGTGTGTTTCTGCCTCTCCTCACTCGGGTGTGATCCGTGGAGTGTGTGTGTGTTTCTGTCTCTCCTCACTCGGGTGTGATCCGTGGAGTGTGTGTGTTTCTGCCTCTCCTCACTCGGGTGTGATCCGTGGAGTGTGTGTGTGTTTCTGCCTCTCCTCACTCGGGTGTGATCCGTGGAGTGTGTGTGTTTCTGCCTCTCCTCACTCGGGTGTGATCCGTGGGGTGTGTGTGTGTTTCTGTCTCTCCTCACTCGGGTGTGATCCGTGGAGTGTGTGTGTGTTTCTGTCTCTCCTCACTCGGGTGTGATCCGTGGAGTGTGTGTGTTTCTGCCTCTCCTCACTCGGGTGTGATCCGTGGGTGTGTGTGTTTCTGTCTCTCCTCACTCGGGTGTGATCCGTGGGGTGTGTGTGTGTTTCTGCCTCTCCTCACTCGGGTGTGATCCGTGGGGTGTGTGTGTGTTTCTGTCTCTCCTCACTCGGGTGTGATCCGTGGAGTGTGTGTGTGTTTCTGTCTCTCCTCACTCGGGTGTGATCCGTGGAGTGTGTGTGTTTCTGTCTCTCCTCACTCGGGTGTGATCCGTGGGGAGTGTGTGTGTTCCTGTGTCTCTCCTCACTCGGGTGTGATCCGTGGGGTGTGTGTGTGTTTCTGTCTCTCCTCACTCGGGTGTGATCCGTGGAGTGTGTGTGTGTTTCTGTCTCTCCTCACTCGGGTGTGATCCGTGGAGTGTGTGTGTGTTCACACGCCTCTCCTCACTCGGGTGTGATCCGTGGGGTGTGTGTGTTTCTGTCTCTCCTCACTCGGTGTGATCCGTGGGGTGTGTGTGTGTTTCTGTCTCTCCTCACTCGGGTGTGATCCGTGGAGTGTGTGTGTGTTTCTGTCTCTCCTCACTCGGGTGTGATCCGTGGGGGGTGTGTGTGTTCCTGTCTCTCCTCACTCGGGTGTGATCCGTGGGGTGTGTGTGTTTCTGTCTCTCCTCACTCGGGTGTGATCCGTGGGGTGTGTGTGTGTTCCTGTGTCTCTCCTCACTCGGGTGTGATCCGTGGGGTGTGTGTGTGTTCCTGTGTCTCTCCTCACTCGGGTGTGATCCGTGGGGTGTGTGTGTTTCTGTCTCTCCTCACTCGGGTGTGATCCGTGGGGTGTGTGTGTTTCTGTCTCTCCTCACTCGGGTGTGATCCGTGGGGTGTGTGTGTGTTCCTGTGTCTCTCCTCACTCGGGTGTGATCCGTGGGGTGTGTGTGTTTCTGTCTCTCCTCACTCGGGTGTGATCCGTGGAGTGTGTGTGTTTCTGTCTCTCCTCACTCGGGTGTGATCCGTGGAGTGTGTGTGTTTCTGTCTCTCCTCACTCGGGTGTGATCCGTGGAGTGTGTGTGTTTCTGTCTCTCCTCACTCGGGTGTGATCCGTGGGGTGTGTGTGTTTCTGTCTCTCCTCACTCGGGTGTGATCCGTGGGGTGTGTGTGTGTTTCTGTCTCTCCTCACTCGGGTGTGATCCGTGGAGTGTGTGTGTTTCTGTCTCTCCTCACTCGGGTGTGATCCGTGGAGTGTGTGTGTTTCTGTCTCTCCTCACTCGGGTGTGATCCGTGGAGTGTGTGTGTTTCTGTCTCTCCTCACTCGGGTGTGATCCGTGGAGTGTGTGTGTTTCTGTCTCTCCTCACTCGGGTGTGATCCGTGGGGTGTGTGTGTTTCTGTCTCTCCTCACTCGGGTGTGATCCGTGGAGTGTGTGTGTTTCTGCCTCTCCTCACTCGGGTGTGATCCGTGGAGTGTGTGTGTGTTCTGCCTCTCCTCACTCGGGTGTGATCCGTGGAGTGTGTGTGTGTTTCTGTCTCTCCTCACTCGGGTGTGATCCGTGGGGTGTGTGTGTGTTCCTGTCTCTCCTCACTCGGGTGTGATCCGTGGAGTGTGTGTGTTTCTGTCTCTCCTCACTCGGGTGTGATCCGTGGAGTGTGTGTGTTTCTGCCTCTCCTCACTCGGGTGTGATCCGTGGGGTGTGTGTGTGTTTCTGTCTCTCCTCACTCGGGTGTGATCCGTGGAGTGTGTGTGTGTTTCTGTCTCTCCTCACTCGGGTGTGATCCGTGGAGTGTGTGTGTGTTCACACGCCTCTCCTCACTCGGGTGTGATCCGTGGAGTGTGTGTGTGTTTCTGCCTCTCCTCACTCGGGTGTGATCCGTGGTGTCTGTGTGTTTCTGTCTCTCCTCACTCGGGTGTGATCCGTGGAGTGTGTGTGTTTCTGCCTCTCCTCACTCGGGTGTGATCCGTGGGGTGTGTGTGTGTTTCTGTCTCTCCTCACTCGGGTGTGATCCGTGGAGTGTGTGTGTGTTCTGCCTCTCCTCACTCGGGTGTGATCCGTGGGGTGTGTGTGTGTTTCTGTCTCTCCTCACTCGGGTGTGATCCGTGGGGTGTGTGTGTGTTCACACGCCTCTCCTCACTCGGGTGTGATCCGTGGGGTGTGTGTGTTTCTGTCTCTCCTCACTCGGGTGTGATCCGTGGGGTGTGTGTGTGTTTCTGTCTCTCCTCACTCGGGTGTGATCCGTGGAGTGTGTGTGTGTTTCTGTCTCTCCTCACTCGGGTGTGATCCGTGGGGGGTGTGTGTGTTCTGTCTCTCCTCACTCGGGTGTGATCCGTGGGGTGTGTGTGTTTCTGTCTCTCCTCACTCGGGTGTGATCCGTGGGGTGTGTGTGTGTTCCTGTGTCTCTCCTCACTCGGGTGTGATCCGTGGGGTGTGTGTGTGTTCCTGTGTCTCTCCTCACTCGGGTGTGATCCGTGGGGTGTGTGTGTTTCTGTCTCTCCTCACTCGGGTGTGATCCGTGGGGTGTGTGTGTTTCTGTCTCTCCTCACTCGGGTGTGATCCGTGGGGTGTGTGTGTGTTCCTGTCTCTCCTCACTCGGGTGTGATCCGTGGGGTGTGTGTGTTTCTGTCTCTCCTCACTCGGGTGTGATCCGTGGAGTGTGTGTGTTTCTGTCTCTCCTCACTCGGGTGTGATCCGTGGAGTGTGTGTGTTTCTGTCTCTCCTCACTCGGGTGTGATCCGTGGAGTGTGTGTGTTTCTGTCTCTCCTCACTCGGGTGTGATCCGTGGGGTGTGTGTGTTTCTGTCTCTCCTCACTCGGGTGTGATCCGTGGGGTGTGTGTGTTTCTGTCTCTCCTCACTCGGGTGTGATCCGTGGGGTGTGTGTGTGTTTCTGTCTCTCCTCACTCGGGTGTGATCCGTGGAGTGTGTGTGTGTTTCTGTCTCTCCTCACTCGGGTGTGATCCGTGGGGGGTGTGTGTGTTCCTGTGTCTCTCCTCACTCGGGTGTGATCCGTGGGGTGTGTGTGTTTCTGTCTCTCCTCACTCGGGTGTGATCCGTGGGGTGTGTGTGTGTTCCTGTGTCTCTCCTCACTCGGGTGTGATCCGTGGGGTGTGTGTGTGTTCCTGTGTCTCTCCTCACTCGGGTGTGATCCGTGGGGTGTGTGTGTTTCTGTCTCTCCTCACTCGGGTGTGATCCGTGGGGTGTGTGTGTTTCTGTCTCTCCTCACTCGGGTGTGATCCGTGGGGTGTGTGTGTGTTCTGTCTCTCCTCACTCGGGTGTGATCCGTGGGGTGTGTGTGTTTCTGTCTCTCCTCACTCGGGTGTGATCCGTGGAGTGTGTGTGTTTCTGTCTCTCCTCACTCGGGTGTGATCCGTGGAGTGTGTGTGTTTCTGTCTCTCCTCACTCGGGTGTGATCCGTGGAGTGTGTGTGTTTCTGTCTCTCCTCACTCGGGTGTGATCCGTGGGGTGTGTGTGTTTCTGTCTCTCCTCACTCGGGTGTGATCCGTGGGGTGTGTGTGTGTTTCTGTCTCTCCTCACTCGGGTGTGATCCGTGGAGTGTGTGTGTTTCTGTCTCTCCTCACTCGGGTGTGATCCGTGGAGTGTGTGTGTTTCTGTCTCTCCTCACTCGGGTGTGATCCGTGGAGTGTGTGTGTTTCTGTCTCTCCTCACTCGGGTGTGATCCGTGGAGTGTGTGTGTTTCTGTCTCTCCTCACTCGGGTGTGATCCGTGGGGTGTGTGTGTTTCTGTCTCTCCTCACTCGGGTGTGATCCGTGGAGTGTGTGTGTTTCTGCCTCTCCTCACTCGGGTGTGATCCGTGGAGTGTGTGTGTGTTCACACGCCTCTCCTCACTCGGGTGTGATCCGTGGAGTGTGTGTGTGTTTCTGTCTCTCCTCACTCGGGTGTGATCCGTGGGGTGTGTGTGTGTTCCTGTCTCTCCTCACTCGGGTGTGATCCGTGGAGTGTGTGTGTTTCTGTCTCTCCTCACTCGGGTGTGATCCGTGGAGTGTGTGTGTTTCTGCCTCTCCTCACTCGGGTGTGATCCGTGGGGTGTGTGTGTGTTTCTGTCTCTCCTCACTCGGGTGTGATCCGTGGAGTGTGTGTGTGTTTCTGTCTCTCCTCACTCGGGTGTGATCCGTGGAGTGTGTGTGTGTTCTGCCTCTCCTCACTCGGGTGTGATCCGTGGAGTGTGTGTGTGTTTCTGCCTCTCCTCACTCGGGTGTGATCCGTGGGTGTCTGTGTGTTTCTGTCTCTCCTCACTCGGGTGTGATCCGTGGAGTGTGTGTGTTTCTGCCTCTCCTCACTCGGGTGTGATCCGTGGGGTGTGTGTGTGTTTCTGTCTCTCCTCACTCGGGTGTGATCCGTGGAGTGTGTGTGTGTTCTGCCTCTCCTCACTCGGGTGTGATCCGTGGGGTGTGTGTGTGTTTCTGTCTCTCCTCACTCGGGTGTGATCCGTGGGGTGTGTGTGTGTTCCTGTGTCTCTCCTCACTCGGGTGTGATCCGTGGGGTGTGTGTGTGTTTCTGTCTCTCCTCACTCGGGTGTGATCCGTGGGGGTGTGTGTGTTCCTGTGTCTCTCCTCACTCGGGTGTGATCCGTGGGGTGTGTGTGTTTCTGCCTCTCCTCACTCGGGTGTGATCCGTGGGGTGTGTGTGTGTTTCTGTCTCTCCTCACTCGGGTGTGATCCGTGGAGTGTGTGTGTTTCTGTCTCTCCTCACTCGGGTGTGATCCGTGGGGTGTGTGTGTGTTTCTGTCTCTCCTCACTCGGGTGTGATCCGTGGAGTCTGTGTGTGTTTCTGTCTCTCCTCACTCGGGTGTGATCCGTGGGGTGTGTGTGTGTTCTGTCTCTCCTCACTCGGGTGTGATCCGTGGGGTGTGTGTGTGTTTCTGTCTCTCCTCACTCGGGTGTGATCCGTGGGGTGTGTGTGTGTTTCTGTCTCTCCTCACTCGGGTGTGATCCGTGGAGTGTGTGTGTTTTTCTCTCCTCACTCGGGTGTGATCCGTGGAGTGTGTGTGTTTCTGTCTCTCCTCACTCGGGTGTGATCCGTGGTGTGTGTGTGTTTCTGTCTCTCCTCACTCGGGTGTGATCCGTGGAGTGTGTGTGTTTCTGCCTCTCCTCACTCGGGTGTGATCCGTGGAGTGTGTGTGTTCTGTCTCTCCTCACTCGGGTGTGATCCGTGGGGTGTGTGTGTGTTTCTGTCTCTCCTCACTCGGGTGTGATCCGTGGGGTGTGTGTGTGTTTCTGTGCTCTCCTCACTCGGGTGTGATCCGTGGAGTGTGTGTTTCTGTCTCTCCTCACTCGGGTGTGATCCGTGGAGTGTGTGTGTGTTCTGCCTCTCCTCACTCGGGTGTGATCCGTGGAGTGTGTGTTTCTGTCTCTCCTCACTCGGGTGTGATCCGTGGAGTGTGTGTGTTTCTGTCTCTCCTCACTCGGGTGTGATCCGTGGAGTGTGTGTGTTTCTGTCTCTCCTCACTCGGGTGTGATCCGTGGGTGTGTGTGTGTTCTGTCTCTCCTCACTCGGGTGTGATCCGTGGAGTGTGTGTGTTTCTGTCTCTCCTCACTCGGGTGTGATC
Organism: Perognathus longimembris pacificus; assembly: GCF_023159225.1. NCBI lineage: Eukaryota > Metazoa > Chordata > Mammalia > Rodentia > Heteromyidae > Perognathus > Perognathus longimembris. The sequence continues at coordinate 830,197 of NC_063167.1, read as the reverse complement.
CGTGGAGTGTGTGTGTGTTTCTGTCTCTCCTCACTCGGGTGTGATCCGTGGAGTGTGTGTGTTTCTGTCTCTCCTCACTCGGGTGTGATCCGTGGGGTGTGTGTGTGTTCTGTCTCTCCTCACTCGGGTGTGATCCGTGGAGTGTGTGTGTTTCTGTCTCTCCTCACTCGGGTGTGATCCGTGGAGTGTGTGTGTTTCTGTCTCTCCTCACTCGGGTGTGATCCGTGGGGTGTGTGTGTGTTCTGTCTCTCCTCACTCGGGTGTGATCCGTGGAGTGTGTGTGTTTCTGTCTCTCCTCACTCGGGTGTGATCCGTGGAGTGTGTGTGTGTTTCTGTCTCTCCTCACTCGGGTGTGATCCGTGGAGTGTGTGTGTTTCTGTCTCTCCTCACTCGGGTGTGATCCGTGGGGTGTGTGTGTGTTCTGTCTCTCCTCACTCGGGTGTGATCCGTGGAGTGTGTGTGTGTTTCTGTCTCCTCACTCGGGTGTGATCCGTGGAGTGTGTGTGTGTTTCTGTCTCTCCTCACTCGGGTGTGATCCGTGGAGTGTGTGTGTGTTCTGCCTCTCCTCACTCGGGTGTGATCCGTGGAGTGTGTGTGTGTTTCTGCCTCTCCTCACTCGGGTGTGATCCGTGGTGTGTGTGTGTTTCTGTCTCTCCTCACTCGGGTGTGATCCGTGGAGTGTGTGTGTTTCTGCCTCTCCTCACTCGGGTGTGATCCGTGGGGTGTGTGTGTGTTTCTGTCTCTCCTCACTCGGGTGTGATCCGTGGAGTGTGTGTGTGTTTCTGTCTCTCCTCACTCGGGTGTGATCCGTGGAGTGTGTGTGTTTCTGCCTCTCCTCACTCGGGTGTGATCCGTGGGGTGTGTGTGTGTTTCTGTCTCTCCTCACTCGGGTGTGATCCGTGGAGTGTGTGTGTGTTCTGCCTCTCCTCACTCGGGTGTGATCCGTGGGGTGTGTGTGTGTTTCTGTCTCTCCTCACTCGGGTGTGATCCGTGGGTGTGTGTGTGTTTCTGTCTCTCCTCACTCGGGTGTGATCCGTGGGGTGTGTGTGTGTTTCTGTCTCTCCTCACTCGGGTGTGATCCGTGGGTGTGTGTGTGTTCCTGTGTCTCTCCTCACTCGGGTGTGATCCGTGGTGTGTGTGTGTTTCTGTCTCTCCTCACTCGGGTGTGATCCGTGGGGTGTGTGTGTGTTTCTGTCTCTCCTCACTCGGGTGTGATCCGTGGAGTGTGTGTGTTTCTGCCTCTCCTCACTCGGGTGTGATCCGTGGAGTGTGTGTGTGTTTCTGTCTCTCCTCACTCGGGTGTGATCCGTGGAGTGTGTGTGTTTCTGCCTCTCCTCACTCGGGTGTGATCCGTGGGGTGTGTGTGTGTTTCTGTCTCTCCTCACTCGGGTGTGATCCGTGGAGTGTGTGTGTGTTTCTGTCTCTCCTCACTCGGGTGTGATCCGTGGGTGTGTGTGTGTTTCTGTCTCTCCTCACTCGGGTGTGATCCGTGGGTGTGTGTGTGTTTCTGTCTCTCCTCACTCGGGTGTGATCCGTGGGGTGTGTGTGTTTCTGTCTCTCCTCACTCGGGTGTGATCCGTGGTGTGTGTGTGTTTCTGTCTCTCCTCACTCGGGTGTGATCCGTGGGGTGTGTGTGTGTTTCTGTCTCTCCTCACTCGGGTGTGATCCGTGGAGTGTGTGTGTTTCTGTCTCTCCTCACTCGGGTGTGATCCGTGGAGTGTGTGTGTGTTTCTGTCTCTCCTCACTCGGGTGTGATCCGTGGAGTGTGTGTGTTTCTGCCTCTCCTCACTCGGGTGTGATCCGTGGGGTGTGTGTGTGTTTCTGTCTCTCCTCACTCGGGTGTGATCCGTGGAGTGTGTGTGTGTTTCTGTCTCTCCTCACTCGGGTGTGATCCGTGGAGTGTGTGTGTTTCTGTCTCTCCTCACTCGGGTGTGATCCGTGGGTGTGTGTGTTTCTGTCTCTCCTCACTCGGGTGTGATCCGTGGAGTGTGTGTGTTTCTGCCTCTCCTCACTCGGGTGTGATCCGTGGAGTGTGTGTGTGTTTCTGTCTCTCCTCACTCGGGTGTGATCCGTGGAGTGTGTGTGTTTCTGCCTCTCCTCACTCGGGTGTGATCCGTGGAGTGTGTGTGTGTTTCTGTCTCTCCTCACTCGGGTGTGATCCGTGGAGTGTGTGTGTTTCTGCCTCTCCTCACTCGGGTGTGATCCGTGGGGTGTGTGTGTGTTTCTGTCTCTCCTCACTCGGGTGTGATCCGTGGAGTGTGTGTGTGTTTCTGTCTCTCCTCACTCGGGTGTGATCCGTGGAGTGTGTGTGTTTCTGCCTCTCCTCACTCGGGTGTGATCCGTGGGTGTGTGTGTTTCTGTCTCTCCTCACTCGGGTGTGATCCGTGGGTGTGTGTGTGTTTCTGCCTCTCCTCACTCGGGTGTGATCCGTGGGGTGTGTGTGTGTTTCTGTCTCTCCTCACTCGGGTGTGATCCGTGGAGTGTGTGTGTGTTTCTGTCTCTCCTCACTCGGGTGTGATCCGTGGAGTGTGTGTGTTTCTGTCTCTCCTCACTCGGGTGTGATCCGTGGGGAGTGTGTGTGTTCCTGTCTCTCCTCACTCGGGTGTGATCCGTGGGGTGTGTGTGTGTTTCTGTCTCTCCTCACTCGGGTGTGATCCGTGGAGTGTGTGTGTGTTTCTGTCTCTCCTCACTCGGGTGTGATCCGTGGAGTGTGTGTGTGTTCTGTCTCTCCTCACTCGGGTGTGATCCGTGGGGTGTGTGTGTTTCTGTCTCTCCTCACTCGGGTGTGATCCGTGGGTGTGTGTGTGTTTCTGTCTCTCCTCACTCGGGTGTGATCCGTGGAGTGTGTGTGTGTTTCTGTCTCTCCTCACTCGGGTGTGATCCGTGGGGGTGTGTGTGTTTCTGTCTCTCCTCACTCGGGTGTGATCCGTGGGGTGTGTGTGTTTCTGTCTCTCCTCACTCGGGTGTGATCCGTGGGGTGTGTGTGTGTTCTGTCTCTCCTCACTCGGGTGTGATCCGTGGGGTGTGTGTGTGTTCCTGTCTCTCCTCACTCGGGTGTGATCCGTGGGGTGTGTGTGTTTCTGTCTCTCCTCACTCGGGTGTGATCCGTGGGGTGTGTGTGTTTCTGTCTCTCCTCACTCGGGTGTGATCCGTGGGGTGTGTGTGTGTTCCTGTCTCTCCTCACTCGGGTGTGATCCGTGGGGTGTGTGTGTTTCTGTCTCTCCTCACTCGGGTGTGATCCGTGGAGTGTGTGTGTTTCTGTCTCTCCTCACTCGGGTGTGATCCGTGGAGTGTGTGTGTTTCTGTCTCTCCTCACTCGGGTGTGATCCGTGGGGTGTGTGTGTTTCTGTCTCTCCTCACTCGGGTGTGATCCGTGGGGTGTGTGTGTTTCTGTCTCTCCTCACTCGGGTGTGATCCGTGGGGTGTGTGTGTGTTTCTGTCTCTCCTCACTCGGGTGTGATCCGTGGAGTGTGTGTGTTTCTGTCTCTCCTCACTCGGGTGTGATCCGTGGAGTGTGTGTGTTTCTGTCTCTCCTCACTCGGGTGTGATCCGTGGAGTGTGTGTGTTTCTGTCTCTCCTCACTCGGGTGTGATCCGTGGAGTGTGTGTGTTTCTGTCTCTCCTCACTCGGGTGTGATCCGTGGGGTGTGTGTGTTTCTGTCTCTCCTCACTCGGGTGTGATCCGTGGAGTGTGTGTGTTTCTGTCTCTCCTCACTCGGGTGTGATCCGTGGAGTGTGTGTGTTTCTGTCTCTCCTCACTCGGGTGTGATCCGTGGAGTGTGTGTGTTTCTGTCTCTCCTCACTCGGGTGTGATCCGTGGGGTGTGTGTGTTTCTGTCTCTCCTCACTCGGGTGTGATCCGTGGGGTGTGTGTGTGTTTCTGTCTCTCCTCACTCGGGTGTGATCCGTGGAGTGTGTGTGTTTCTGTCTCTCCTCACTCGGGTGTGATCCGTGGAGTGTGTGTGTTTCTGTCTCTCCTCACTCGGGTGTGATCCGTGGAGTGTGTGTGTTTCTGTCTCTCCTCACTCGGGTGTGATCCGTGGAGTGTGTGTGTTTCTGTCTCTCCTCACTCGGGTGTGATCCGTGGGGTGTGTGTGTTTCTGTCTCTCCTCACTCGGGTGTGATCCGTGGAGTGTGTGTGTTTCTGTCTCTCCTCACTCGGGTGTGATCCGTGGAGTGTGTGTGTTTCTGTCTCTCCTCACTCGGGTGTGATCCGTGGGGTGTGTGTGTTTCTGTCTCTCCTCACTCGGGTGTGATCCGTGGAGTGTGTGTGTTTCTGTCTCTCCTCACTCGGGTGTGATCCGTGGGGTGTGTGTGTTTCTGTCTCTCCTCACTCGGGTGTGATCCGTGGGGTGTGTGTGTGTTCCTGTGTCTCTCCTCACTCGGGTGTGATCCGTGGGGTGTGTGTGTGTTCTGTCTCTCCTCACTCGGGTGTGATCCGTGGGGTGTGTGTGTTTCTGTCTCTCCTCACTCGGGTGTGATCCGTGGGGTGTGTGTGTTTCTGTCTCTCCTCACTCGGGTGTGATCCGTGGGGTGTGTGTGTGTTCTGTCTCTCCTCACTCGGGTGTGATCCGTGGGGTGTGTGTGTTTCTGTCTCTCCTCACTCGGGTGTGATCCGTGGAGTGTGTGTGTTTCTGTCTCTCCTCACTCGGGTGTGATCCGTGGAGTGTGTGTGTTTCTGTCTCTCCTCACTCGGGTGTGATCCGTGGAGTGTGTGTGTTTCTGTCTCTCCTCACTCGGGTGTGATCCGTGGAGTGTGTGTGTTTCTGTCTCTCCTCACTCGGGTGTGATCCGTGGAGTGTGTGTGTTTCTGTCTCTCCTCACTCGGGTGTGATCCGTGGGGTGTGTGTGTGTTTCTGTCTCTCCTCACTCGGGTGTGATCCGTGGGGTGTGTGTGTTTCTGTCTCTCCTCACTCGGGTGTGATCCGTGGAGTGTGTGTGTTTCTGTCTCTCCTCACTCGGGTGTGATCCGTGGTGTGTGTGTGTTTCTGTCTCTCCTCACTCGGGTGTGATCCGTGGAGTGTGTGTGTGTTTCTGTCTCTCCTCACTCGGGTGTGATCCGTGGAGTGTGTGTGTTTCTGTCTCTCCTCACTCGGGTGTGATCCGTGGAGTGTGTGTGTGTTCTGTCTCTCCTCACTCGGGTGTGATCCGTGGAGTGTGTGTGTTTCTGTCTCTCCTCACTCGGGTGTGATCCGTGGAGTGTGTGTGTGTTCCTGTGTCTCTCCTCACTCGGGTGTGATCCGTGGGGTGTGTGTGTTTCTGTCTCTCCTCACTCGGGTGTGATCCGTGGAGTGTGTGTGTTTCTGTCTCTCCTCACTCGGGTGTGATCCGTGGGGTGTGTGTGTTTCTGTCTCTCCTCACTCGGGTGTGATCCGTGGGGTGTGTGTGTGTTCTGTCTCTCCTCACTCGGGTGTGATCCGTGGGGTGTGTGTGTGTTCTGTCTCTCCTCACTCGGGTGTGATCCGTGGGGTGTGTGTGTTTCTGTCTCTCCTCACTCGGGTGTGATCCGTGGGGTGTGTGTGTTTCTGTCTCTCCTCACTCGGGTGTGATCCGTGGGGTGTGTGTGTGTTCTGTCTCTCCTCACTCGGGTGTGATCCGTGGGGTGTGTGTGTTTCTGTCTCTCCTCACTCGGGTGTGATCCGTGGAGTGTGTGTGTTTCTGTCTCTCCTCACTCGGGTGTGATCCGTGGAGTGTGTGTGTTTCTGTCTCTCCTCACTCGGGTGTGATCCGTGGAGTGTGTGTGTTTCTGTCTCTCCTCACTCGGGTGTGATCCGTGGGGTGTGTGTGTTTCTGTCTCTCCTCACTCGGGTGTGATCCGTGGGGTGTGTGTGTGTTTCTGTCTCTCCTCACTCGGGTGTGATCCGTGGAGTGTGTGTGTTTCTGTCTCTCCTCACTCGGGTGTGATCCGTGGAGTGTGTGTGTTTCTGTCTCTCCTCACTCGGGTGTGATCCGTGGAGTGTGTGTGTTTCTGTCTCTCCTCACTCGGGTGTGATCCGTGGAGTGTGTGTGTTTCTGTCTCTCCTCACTCGGGTGTGATCCGTGGGGTGTGTGTGTTTCTGTCTCTCCTCACTCGGGTGTGATCCGTGGGGTGTGTGTGTTTCTGTCTCTCCTCACTCGGGTGTGATCCGTGGGGTGTGTGTGTGTTTCTGTCTCTCCTCACTCGGGTGTGATCCGTGGAGTGTGTGTGTTTCTGTCTCTCCTCACTCGGGTGTGATCCGTGGAGTGTGTGTGTTTCTGTCTCTCCTCACTCGGGTGTGATCCGTGGAGTGTGTGTGTTTCTGTCTCTCCTCACTCGGGTGTGATCCGTGGAGTGTGTGTGTTTCTGTCTCTCCTCACTCGGGTGTGATCCGTGGGGTGTGTGTGTGTTTCTGTCTCTCCTCACTCGGGTGTGATCCGTGGGGTGTGTGTGTTTCTGTCTCTCCTCACTCGGGTGTGATCCGTGGGGTGTGTGTGTGTTCTGTCTCTCCTCACTCGGGTGTGATCCGTGGGGTGTGTGTGTGTTTCTGTCTCTCCTCACTCGGGTGTGATCCGTGGGGTGTGTGTGTGTTCCTGTGTCTCTCCTCACTCGGGTGTGATCCGTGGGGTGTGTGTGTGTTTCTGTCTCTCCTCACTCGGGTGTGATCCGTGGGGTGTGTGTGTGTTTCTGTCTCTCCTCACTCGGGTGTGATCCGTGGAGTGTGTGTGTTTTCTGTCTCTCCTCACTCGGGTGTGATCCGTGGAGTGTGTGTGTTTCTGTCTCTCCTCACTCGGGTGTGATCCGTGGTGTGTGTGTGTTTCTGTCTCTCCTCACTCGGGTGTGATCCGTGGAGTGTGTGTGTTTCTGCCTCTCCTCACTCGGGTGTGATCCGTGGAGTGTGTGTGTTTCTGTCTCTCCTCACTCGGGTGTGATCCGTGGGGTGTGTGTGTGTTTCTGTCTCTCCTCACTCGGGTGTGATCCGTGGGGTGTGTGTGTTTCTGTCTCTCCTCACTCGGGTGTGATCCGTGGAGTGTGTGTGTTTCTGTCTCTCCTCACTCGGGTGTGATCCGTGGTGTGTGTGTGTTTCTGTCTCTCCTCACTCGGGTGTGATCCGTGGAGTGTGTGTGTGTTTCTGTCTCTCCTCACTCGGGTGTGATCCGTGGAGTGTGTGTGTTTCTGTCTCTCCTCACTCGGGTGTGATCCGTGGAGTGTGTGTGTGTTCTGTCTCTCCTCACTCGGGTGTGATCCGTGGAGTGTGTGTGTTTCTGTCTCTCCTCACTCGGGTGTGATCCGTGGAGTGTGTGTGTGTTCCTGTGTCTCTCCTCACTCGGGTGTGATCCGTGGAGTGTGTGTGTGTTCTGCCTCTCCTCACTCGGGTGTGATCCGTGGAGTGTGTGTGTGTTTCTGTCTCTCCTCACTCGGGTGTGATCCGTGGGGTGTGTGTGTGTTCCTGTCTCTCCTCACTCGGGTGTGATCCGTGGAGTGTGTGTGTTTCTGTCTCTCCTCACTCGGGTGTGATCCGTGGAGTGTGTGTGTTTCTGTCTCTCCTCACTCGGGTGTGATCCGTGGGGTGTGTGTGTGTTTCTGTCTCTCCTCACTCGGGTGTGATCCGTGGAGTGTGTGTGTGTTTCTGTCTCTCCTCACTCGGGTGTGATCCGTGGAGTGTGTGTGTGTTCTGTCTCTCCTCACTCGGGTGTGATCCGTGGAGTGTGTGTGTGTTTCTGTCTCTCCTCACTCGGGTGTGATCCGTGGGTGTGTGTGTTTCTGTCTCTCCTCACTCGGGTGTGATCCGTGGAGTGTGTGTGTTTCTGCCTCTCCTCACTCGGGTGTGATCCGTGGGGTGTGTGTGTGTTTCTGTCTCTCCTCACTCGGGTGTGATCCGTGGAGTGTGTGTGTGTTCTGCCTCTCCTCACTCGGGTGTGATCCGTGGGGTGTGTGTGTGTTTCTGTCTCTCCTCACTCGGGTGTGATCCGTGGGGTGTGTGTGTGTTCCTGTGTCTCTCCTCACTCGGGTGTGATCCGTGGGGTGTGTGTGTGTTTCTGTCTCTCCTCACTCGGGTGTGATCCGTGGGGGTGTGTGTGTTTCTGTCTCTCCTCACTCGGGTGTGATCCGTGGGGTGTGTGTGTTTCTGTCTCTCCTCACTCGGGTGTGATCCGTGGGGTGTGTGTGTGTTTCTGTCTCTCCTCACTCGGGTGTGATCCGTGGAGTGTGTGTGTTTCTGTCTCTCCTCACTCGGGTGTGATCCGTGGGGTGTGTGTGTGTTTCTGTCTCTCCTCACTCGGGTGTGATCCGTGGAGTGTGTGTGTTTCTGTCTCTCCTCACTCGGGTGTGATCCGTGGGGTGTGTGTGTGTTCTGTCTCTCCTCACTCGGGTGTGATCCGTGGGGTGTGTGTGTGTTTCTGTCTCTCCTCACTCGGGTGTGATCCGTGGGGTGTGTGTGTGTTTCTGTCTCTCCTCACTCGGGTGTGATCCGTGGAGTGTGTGTGTTTTGTCTCTCCTCACTCGGGTGTGATCCGTGGAGTGTGTGTGTTTCTGTCTCTCCTCACTCGGGTGTGATCCGTGGTGTGTGTGTGTTTCTGTCTCTCCTCACTCGGGTGTGATCCGTGGAGTGTGTGTGTTTCTGTCTCTCCTCACTCGGGTGTGATCCGTGGAGTGTGTGTGTTTCTGTCTCTCCTCACTCGGGTGTGATCCGTGGGGTGTGTGTGTGTTTCTGTCTCTCCTCACTCGGGTGTGATCCGTGGGGTGTGTGTGTGTTTCTGTGCTCTCCTCACTCGGGTGTGATCCGTGGAGTGTGTGTTTCTGTCTCTCCTCACTCGGGTGTGATCCGTGGAGTGTGTGTGTGTTCTGTCTCTCCTCACTCGGGTGTGATCCGTGGAGTGTGTGTTTCTGTCTCTCCTCACTCGGGTGTGATCCGTGGAGTGTGTGTGTTTCTGTCTCTCCTCACTCGGGTGTGATCCGTGGAGTGTGTGTGTTTCTGTCTCTCCTCACTCGGGTGTGATCCGTGGGTGTGTGTGTGTTCTGTCTCTCCTCACTCGGGTGTGATCCGTGGAGTGTGTGTGTTTCTGTCTCTCCTCACTCGGGTGTGATCCGTGGAGTGTGTGTGTGTTTCTGTCTCTCCTCACTCGGGTGTGATCCGTGGAGTGTGTGTGTTTCTGTCTCTCCTCACTCGGGTGTGATCCGTGGGGTGTGTGTGTGTTCTGTCTCTCCTCACTCGGGTGTGATCCGTGGAGTGTGTGTGTTTCTGTCTCTCCTCACTCGGGTGTGATCCGTGGAGTGTGTGTGTTTCTGTCTCTCCTCACTCGGGTGTGATCCGTGGGGTGTGTGTGTGTTCTGTCTCTCCTCACTCGGGTGTGATCCGTGGAGTGTGTGTGTTTCTGTCTCTCCTCACTCGGGTGTGATCCGTGGAGTGTGTGTGTGTTTCTGTCTCTCCTCACTCGGGTGTGATCCGTGGAGTGTGTGTGTTTCTGTCTCTCCTCACTCGGGTGTGATCCGTGGGTGTGTGTGTGTTCTGTCTCTCCTCACTCGGGTGTGATCCGTGGAGTGTGTGTGTGTTTCTGTCTCTCCTCACTCGGGTGTGATCCGTGGAGTGTGTGTGTGTTTCTGTCTCTCCTCACTCGGGTGTGATCCGTGGAGTGTGTGTGTGTTCTGCCTCTCCTCACTCGGGTGTGATCCGTGGAGTGTGTGTGTGTTTCTGCCTCTCCTCACTCGGGTGTGATCCGTGGTGTGTGTGTGTTTCTGTCTCTCCTCACTCGGGTGTGATCCGTGGAGTGTGTGTGTTTCTGTCTCTCCTCACTCGGGTGTGATCCGTGGGGTGTGTGTGTGTTTCTGTCTCTCCTCACTCGGGTGTGATCCGTGGAGTGTGTGTGTGTTTCTGTCTCTCCTCACTCGGGTGTGATCCGTGGAGTGTGTGTGTTTCTGCCTCTCCTCACTCGGGTGTGATCCGTGGGGTGTGTGTGTGTTTCTGTCTCTCCTCACTCGGGTGTGATCCGTGGAGTGTGTGTGTGTTCTGTCTCTCCTCACTCGGGTGTGATCCGTGGGGTGTGTGTGTGTTTCTGTCTCTCCTCACTCGGGTGTGATCCGTGGGTGTGTGTGTGTTTCTGTCTCTCCTCACTCGGGTGTGATCCGTGGGGTGTGTGTGTGTTTCTGTCTCTCCTCACTCGGGTGTGATCCGTGGGTGTGTGTGTGTTCTGTCTCTCCTCACTCGGGTGTGATCCGTGGTGTGTGTGTGTTTCTGTCTCTCCTCACTCGGGTGTGATCCGTGGGGTGTGTGTGTGTTTCTGTCTCTCCTCACTCGGGTGTGATCCGTGGAGTGTGTGTGTTTCTGCCTCTCCTCACTCGGGTGTGATCCGTGGAGTGTGTGTGTGTTTCTGTCTCTCCTCACTCGGGTGTGATCCGTGGAGTGTGTGTGTTTCTGCCTCTCCTCACTCGGGTGTGATCCGTGGGGTGTGTGTGTGTTTCTGTCTCTCCTCACTCGGGTGTGATCCGTGGAGTGTGTGTGTGTTTCTGTCTCTCCTCACTCGGGTGTGATCCGTGGGTGTGTGTGTGTTTCTGTCTCTCCTCACTCGGGTGTGATCCGTGGGTGTGTGTGTGTTTCTGTCTCTCCTCACTCGGGTGTGATCCGTGGGGTGTGTGTGTTTCTGTCTCTCCTCACTCGGGTGTGATCCGTGGTGTGTGTGTGTTTCTGTCTCTCCTCACTCGGGTGTGATCCGTGGGGTGTGTGTGTGTTTCTGTCTCTCCTCACTCGGGTGTGATCCGTGGAGTGTGTGTGTTTCTGTCTCTCCTCACTCGGGTGTGATCCGTGGAGTGTGTGTGTGTTTCTGCCTCTCCTCACTCGGGTGTGATCCGTGGAGTGTGTGTGTTTCTGCCTCTCCTCACTCGGGTGTGATCCGTGGGTGTGTGTGTGTTTCTGTCTCTCCTCACTCGGGTGTGATCCGTGGAGTGTGTGTGTGTTTCTGTCTCTCCTCACTCGGGTGTGATCCGTGGAGTGTGTGTGTTTCTGCCTCTCCTCACTCGGGTGTGATCCGTGGGTGTGTGTGTTTCTGTCTCTCCTCACTCGGGTGTGATCCGTGGAGTGTGTGTGTTTCTGTCTCTCCTCACTCGGGTGTGATCCGTGGAGTGTGTGTGTGTTTCTGTCTCTCCTCACTCGGGTGTGATCCGTGGAGTGTGTGTGTTTCTGCCTCTCCTCACTCGGGTGTGATCCGTGGAGTGTGTGTGTGTTTCTGTCTCTCCTCACTCGGGTGTGATCCGTGGAGTGTGTGTGTTTCTGCCTCTCCTCACTCGGGTGTGATCCGTGGGGTGTGTGTGTGTTTCTGTCTCTCCTCACTCGGGTGTGATCCGTGGAGTGTGTGTGTGTTTCTGTCTCTCCTCACTCGGGTGTGATCCGTGGAGTGTGTGTGTTTCTGTCTCTCCTCACTCGGGTGTGATCCGTGGGTGTGTGTGTTTCTGTCTCTCCTCACTCGGGTGTGATCCGTGGGGTGTGTGTGTGTTTCTGCCTCTCCTCACTCGGGTGTGATCCGTGGGGTGTGTGTGTGTTTCTGTCTCTCCTCACTCGGGTGTGATCCGTGGAGTGTGTGTGTGTTTCTGTCTCTCCTCACTCGGGTGTGATCCGTGGAGTGTGTGTGTTTCTGTCTCTCCTCACTCGGGTGTGATCCGTGGGGAGTGTGTGTGTTCCTGTGTCTCTCCTCACTCGGGTGTGATCCGTGGGGTGTGTGTGTGTTTCTGTCTCTCCTCACTCGGGTGTGATCCGTGGAGTGTGTGTGTGTTTCTGTCTCTCCTCACTCGGGTGTGATCCGTGGAGTGTGTGTGTGTTCGCCTCTCCTCACTCGGGTGTGATCCGTGGGGTGTGTGTGTTTCTGTCTCTCCTCACTCGGGTGTGATCCGTGGGTGTGTGTGTGTTTCTGTCTCTCCTCACTCGGGTGTGATCCGTGGAGTGTGTGTGTGTTTCTGTCTCTCCTCACTCGGGTGTGATCCGTGGGGGGTGTGTGTGTTTCTGTCTCTCCTCACTCGGGTGTGATCCGTGGGGTGTGTGTGTTTCTGTCTCTCCTCACTCGGGTGTGATCCGTGGGGTGTGTGTGTGTTCTGTCTCTCCTCACTCGGGTGTGATCCGTGGGGTGTGTGTGTGTTCCTGTGTCTCTCCTCACTCGGGTGTGATCCGTGGGGTGTGTGTGTTTCTGTCTCTCCTCACTCGGGTGTGATCCGTGGGGTGTGTGTGTTTCTGTCTCTTCTCACTCGGGTGTGATCCGTGGGGTGTGTGTGTGTTCCTGTGTCTCTCCTCACTCGGGTGTGATCCGTGGGGTGTGTGTGTTTCTGTCTCTCCTCACTCGGGTGTGATCCGTGGAGTGTGTGTGTTTCTGTCTCTCCTCACTCGGGTGTGATCCGTGGAGTGTGTGTGTTTCTGTCTCTCCTCACTCGGGTGTGATCCGTGGAGTGTGTGTGTTTCTGTCTCTCCTCACTCGGGTGTGATCCGTGGGGTGTGTGTGTTTCTGTCTCTCCTCACTCGGGTGTGATCCGTGGGGTGTGTGTGTGTTTCTGTCTCTCACTCGGGTGTGATCCGTGGAGTGTGTGTGTTTCTGTCTCTCCTCACTCGGGTGTGATCCGTGGAGTGTGTGTGTTTCTGTCTCTCCTCACTCGGGTGTGATCCGTGGAGTGTGTGTGTTTCTGTCTATCCTCACTCGGGTGTGATCCGTGGAGTGTGTGTGTTTCTGTCTCTCCTCACTCGGGTGTGATCCGTGGGGTGTGTGTGTTTCTGTCTCTCCTCACTCGGGTGTGATCCGTGGAGTGTGTGTGTTTCTGTCTCTCCTCACTCGGGTGTGATCCGTGGAGTGTGTGTGTTTCTGTCTCTCCTCACTCGGGTGTGATCCGTGGAGTGTGTGTGTTTCTGTCTCTCCTCACTCGGGTGTGATCCGTGGGGTGTGTGTGTTTCTGTCTCTTCTCACTCGGGTGTGATCCGTGGGGTGTGTGTGTGTTTCTGTCTCTCCTCGGGTGTGATCCGTGGAGTGTGTGTGTTTCTGTCTCTCCTCACTCGGGTGTGATCCGTGGAGTGTGTGTGTTTCTGTCTCTCCTCACTCGGGTGTGATCCGTGGAGTGTGTGTGTTTCTGTCTATCCTCACTCGGGTGTGATCCGTGGAGTGTGTGTGTTTCTGTCTCTCCTCACTCGGGTGTGATCCGTGGGGTGTGTGTGTTTCTGTCTCTCCTCACTCGGGTGTGATCCGTGGAGTGTGTGTGTTTCTGTCTATCCTCACTCGGGTGTGATCCGTGGAGTGTGTGTGTTTCTGTCTCTCCTCACTCGGGTGTGATCCGTGGGGTGTGTGTGTTTCTGTCTCTCCTCACTCGGGTGTGATCCGTGGAGTGTGTGTGTTTCTGTCTCTCCTCACTCGGGTGTGTTCCGTGGGGTGTGTGTGTTTCTGTCTCTCCTCACTCGGGTGTGATCCGTGGGGTGTGTGTGTGTTCCTGTGTCTCTCCTCACTCGGGTGTGATCCGTGGGGTGTGTGTGTGTTCCTGTGTCTCTCCTCACTCGGGTGTGATCCGTGGGGTGTGTGTGTTTCTGTCTCTCCTCACTCGGGTGTGATCCGTGGGGTGTGTGTGTTTCTGTCTCTTCTCACTCGGGTGTGATCCGTGGGGTGTGTGTGTGTTCCTGTGTCTCTCCTCACTCGGGTGTGATCCGTGGGGTGTGTGTGTTTCTGTCTCTCCTCACTCGGGTGTGATCCGTGGAGTGTGTGTGTTTCTGTCTCTCCTCACTCGGGTGTGATCCGTGGAGTGTGTGTGTTTCTGTCTCTCCTCACTCGGGTGTGATCCGTGGAGTGTGTGTGTTTCTGTCTCTCCTCACTCGGGTGTGATCCGTGGGGTGTGTGTGTTTCTGTCTCTTCTCACTCGGGTGTGATCCGTGGGGTGTGTGTGTGTTTCTGTCTCTCCTCGGGTGTGATCCGTGGAGTGTGTGTGTTTCTGTCTTTCCTCACTCGGGTGTGATCCGTGGAGTGTGTGTGTTTCTGTCTCTCCTCACTCGGGTGTGATCCGTGGAGTGTGTGTGTTTCTGTCTATCCTCACTCGGGTGTGATCCGTGGAGTGTGTGTGTTTCTGTCTCTCCTCACTCGGGTGTGATCCGTGGGGTGTGTGTGTTTCTGTCTCTCCTCACTCGGGTGTGATCCGTGGGGTGTGTGTGTTTCTGTCTCTTCTCACTCGGGTGTGATCCGTGGGGTGTGTGTGTGTTTCTGTCTCTCCTCGGGTGTGATCCGTGGAGTGTGTGTGTTTCTGTCTCTCCTCACTCGGGTGTGATCCGTGGAGTGTGTGTGTTTCTGTCTCTCCTCACTCGGGTGTGATCTGTGGAGTGTGTGTGTTTCTGTCTATCCTCACTCGGGTGTGATCCGTGGAGTGTGTGTGTTTCTGTCTCTCCTCACTCGGGTGTGATCCGTGGGGTGTGTGTGTGTTTCTGTCTCTCCTCACTCGGGTGTGATCCGTGGGGTGTGTGTGTTTCTGTCTCTTCTCACTCGGGTGTGATCCGTGGGGTGTGTGTGTGTTTCTGTCTCTCCTCGGGTGTGATCCGTGGAGTGTGTGTGTTTCTGTCTCTCCTCACTCGGGTGTGATCCGTGGAGTGTGTGTGTTTCTGTCTCTCCTCACTCGGGTGTGATCCGTGGGGTGTGTGTGTTTCTGTCTCTCCTCACTCGGGTGTGATCCGTGGAGTGTGTGTGTTTCTGTCTCTCCTCACTCGGGTGTGATCCGTGGAGTGTGTGTGTTTCTGTCTCTCCTCACTCGGGTGTGATCCGTGGGGTGTGTGTGTTTCTGTCTCTCCTCACTCGGGTGTGATCCGTGGAGTGTGTGTGTTTCTGTCTCTCCTCACTCGGGTGTGATCCGTGGAGTGTGTGTGTTCCTGTGTCTCTCCTCACTCGGGTGTGATCCGTGGAGTGTGTGTGTTCCTGTGTCTCTCCTCACTCGGGTGTGATCCGTGGGGTGTGTGTTCACGCCTCTCCTAGACCCCGGCCCGCCCTCCTGGCGTGGCCCGCTTCTGGGCGCGGCCTTGCTGGGTGTGGCTGTGCCCCTGGCCGCAGGAGTCCGGTCCCCTCCTCCGAGACTGTGTGACCCGCCGAGCTCTCTCACTCCACACTAGGAACCCAGGCCCTGAGCGCCGGGGGTGCTGTGGGCGGCCGTGGCCCTGGGGAGCCGCGGGGAGCCGCGGCGTGGAGAGCGCGGGTCCCGAGGCCGAGACGAGGCGTTAGGAGCCAGCGTGGACCCGGCCTCGCGGGCTTTGGGGCTCAGGACCGCAGCCCCCTCCCGGGCCGTCCGGGACGCCCCGCTCCCCCGCAGCCCGCCCTTCCGCCCCGCCAGCTCCCGTCCTTGACGGGCCGAGCGCTGCCCCTCCCCTGCGGGGGACCTGGGACCCTTCCCTGCCGCTCCCCACGGCTCGAGCGCCTCCGAATGCCGTCGTCCCCTCCCTCAGGAGCGGCGGACAGCTGTGTCTCCCGCTTGAGATCACGTTGACTCTCCTGTGTCCTCCTCGTCATTTCGTTGGCCCTTGCTCCGCTTTCCCTGGCTCCTCTTCCGGGGGCTGCGGATCCGCTCGGCTTTCCCTGGCTCCTCTTCCGGGGGCTGCGGGATCCGCTCGGCTTTCCCTGGCTTCTCTTCCGGGGGCTGCGGATCTGCTCCGTCGCTGCACCCGCCAGTCCCCGCGTCACTGCCTTGGTGACTTTGCTTCTCCCCTCCCCTCCCCTCTCATGGAGTCGTCCCCTGAGCTACGGTCGGCTCGTGTGGGTGCCGCGTCGTCTCGACCGTTCATGAACCCGGGGCCCTTTCTCCGTGTCGGATTCCGTCGGGACGGGGCGCGGTGATGGGAGGCCGGGGTTCTGGGGCCAGGGCGGTCACGGGGAGAGGACACCCCGGAAGATGCCCCGGCGTCGGGAGCCCCGAGAGCCCCAGCAGCCTCCTGGCCGCGCTTGGCACGAGCGCTGCCTGTCCTGGGCACCGCCGGCGCGGGTCCGCGGCTGCCGCCCGCCGCCCGGGCCGCAGGAGTCGTGAGCTGGGCGCCCTCTCCTCCTGCGCAGGCTTCCGTTCTGAGGCTTCCTAGTTGGTGTCCAGCCCCGCTCTTGCTTGGTGCACGGTCTTCAAGTGGACGCGTGTGCGCAGAGCCGCTGCCTCTGTGACCACAGGAAGCCTGGCCGACCCCCATCAGGGCTCCGCCATCTTGATTCTTGTGCCCCGGGCTCCATCTTAGAGTCACCAAACCAACCACCTGCACGTCCCTCGCCGTCAGGTTGTCCTGCCCAGAGCTTTTGTTACGGTCAGCTGGCTTTGGGTGGTCGCCTTCCCTTTCTTTGGTTCCTTGCAATGCTTATTCAAGAGACCAGCTGGGAAAGTGGCCTAGCCGTAGAGCGCTCGCCTAGCACGCATGAGGCCTTGGGTTCGAGTCCTCAGCACCACAGGAACAGAAAAAGCCACAAGGGGCGCTGTAGCTCAAGTGATAGAGCAGCCTTGAACCAAAGAAGCTCAGGGACAGCGACCAGGCCCTGATTTCAAGCCCCAGGACTGACAAAAATAAAAACTAAAGACAGACAGACAGACCAGATCATCAGCTCTGCAGCCACCCACAGAGGGGACTACACTGGCCCTGGCCCTGTGGTGTCACTGCACACAACTGCCTCTTGGCACCCTTGCACCCGGAGACTCTAAGTGGGCATGGTACCCGGTCATTCCCCAGGAGCTGGCTTGTCCCTGCCCGGCTCCATCAGGAGGTGCGACACTGTCCTGCCAGCCCCGCGTCTCTGAGGGGGGGTCTTCCTTCCTTCCTTTCTCTTTCTTCCTTCCTTTCTTTTTGCCAGTCCCGGGACTTGAACTCAGAGCCCAGGTGCTGTCCCTGAGCTTCTTTGTGCTCAAGGCTAGCGCTCTATCTCGAGCCACAGCGCCTCTTCCAGCGTTTTCCGTGTATGTGGTGCTGAGGACTGGGACCCAGGGCCTCGTGCGCGCAAGGCCAGCGCTGTACCGCAAGCCACCTCCGCAGCCCCCCGAGGGGGTTCCTCGGTACAGACAGGCTCCCCGGTTCCCCAGCGGCTGGCTCCTCCGGCAAGGCGCTGCGGGCTGGCTGCCGGCTTTTCCCCTCCACGTGGTTTCCACGTGAGGGGCCGGCTGGGAAGGACCCGGATGTAAACGCGTCTGCCCAGCCGGCTCCCGGCCCGAGTGAGTGCCGTTCTGTCCTTTGCTCTCTTTTGTCTCGTTACAGTGATTTTCCTTCTGCCCGTTTCCAAGTCTGACGATTTCTTCCGAGCTTCTGGGGCGCCCCAGTTTCAGCGGCTTTTCTAATCTCATGCCCTGAGGTTCCCCTCTTCCATTTCCGTGTCTCTGCCCTTTTTAGCACAGCCTCGCTGCTTCCCTTCCCCCCTCTCTTCAGAAAAGTAAAGAACTCAGATAAGCAGCATCTTGTATCCTCCACCCAAAATATAGATCTTTGGTTTTCACATTTGCCTCAAATTTCGGTTACAGAAGTAAGCGTTTTACCTGCACTAAGAATTGCTTTGGGGCCGGGTGCACGTGGCTCAGGCCTGTAATCCTCGCTCCTCAGGAGGCTGAGATCTGAGGATCCTAGTTCAAAGCCAGCCTGGGCAGGAGAGTCGGTGAGACTCTTATCCAATTAACCACCAGAAAACCGCAAGTGGCGCTGGCTCCAGTGGTACAGCTGGAGAGCTCAAGGACAGTACGCAGGCCCAGAGTTCAAGCCCCGTGACTGACAGAAAGAAAAATGCTTAGGGGGCTGGGGATGTGGCCTAGCGGTGGAGCGCTGGCCTAGCATGCATGAAGCCCTGGGTTCGATTCCTCAGTACCACACACACAGAAAAAGCCAGAAGTGGCGCTGTGGCTCAAGTGGCAGAGTGCTAGCCTTGAGCAAAAGAAGCTCAGGGACAGTGCTCAGGCCCTGAGTTCAAGTGGCCCTGAGCCCCCGTGGCGTGGCCAGCCTCTGCCCGGCAGACCCTGAGCCCGCCCCGCCCCCCCCCCCCCCCCCGTCACTCCCAGGTGCTTCCGGCTGTCCTGCCGCGCGGTGGGGGTCCTTCCGCCCCTGGAGCTGTCCCACTACCAGATCAAGTTCGCCGCCACCGCGCTGTACGACACCTCTGTGGCCACGCTGTACGTCATCAACTCCCACCTGAGCATGAACAAGCTGACGCACTCGCTGCCGCGCATCGGCTCCGAGGAGGCCAGCCCCGTGGGGCCCACGTCCTTCGAGTTCCTCCCGCCCCCCGACCTGCCCATCACCATCTCGCCCTCGGTGGGGACCGTGCTGCCCGGGAAGGTGAGTGCGGCACCGTGGCGGGGGCGGGGGGGAGGGGGGAGGGGAGGGGGCCCGGCCCACCTCACCCACGGCAGGCCCAGGGTCCCGGCCCCGCCGGCGGCAGAGCGCGCGAGAGGCTCACCTCCACCGAGCCACCACTCACCACCCAGAGGCCACCGGGGCAGCGGAGGCTCAAGAGGCAGAGGAAGCTAAGAAACCGAGCCCCGGGGTCCCCGAGTCTCGGTCTCTCGGGGGGCTAGGATTGCAGGTGTGAGCCCGCAGCACCGGGCTCCGTGCCTCTTTCTCGCCGGGCCTCCCAAGGTTCCGCCCTCAGCCGTCGCCACCCGGGACCCCGCCCGTGACGGGGAGCACTGGGCCCGCCCCAGGTCCTCGAGGCCCCGGCTGAGCTCTCCGGGAGGGTCCAGGCTGAGGTGGGAAGGGAGGACCGTCGGGGCCACCTCCGCCCCCCGCTCCCCGAGGGAGAATGGCAGCCCGGAGTCTCCCCACAGCGATGCCTGGTCCAGGTGGCCTTCCGGCCTGTGCTGTCCCACGAGGTGATCATGAAGGAAGCCATGCAAATCACGGCCAAGGAATTGGAGACCAAGGCGGTAAGGGCGGCCCCCCGGAGACACCTGTGCCTCCTCCGCAGCTTGCTTTTATTTTGGGGGGGATCCATTGGCTGGCATCCACGCGTAACCCCCCAGATGGGCAGGTGAGAGCGGTGCCCCGTGCCGGCACTTCTGTGTCTCTAGGTGTTGCATTTTTCATAGTGAGCACGTGAACAAGAAACACTGGCCCTGCCTGCTCTGCCTGCCCGTGAAGCACAGCGGCGGTGGCAGTTCCCCCAGACAGCCTGTGGAGGGCACTGCACACACACGCGTGCGCACACACACACACACACACACACACACACCCTGCTAGCCTTGTCTCCACAGCAACACTGGCTCTGCCTGCCTGCAAAGCACAGTCATGGTGGCAGTTCCCCCCAACAGCCTGTAGAGGGCACTGCACACATACACACGCACGCACACACACACACACACACACACACACAGTGCTAGCCTTGTCTCCATAGCAACACTGGCTCTGCCTGTCCGTGAAGCACAGCCGTAGTGGCAGTTCCCCCAGACAGCCTGTAGAGGGCACTGCACGCACACGCACACACATGCGCGCGCACACACACACACACCGTGCTAGCCTTGTCTCCATAGCAACACTGGCTCTGCAAAGCACAGTGGTGGTTGCAGTTCCCCCGACGGCCTGTAGAGGGCACTGAACGCGCACACACGCACACACACACACACCGTGCTAGCCTTGTCTCCATAGCAACACTGGCTCTGCAAAGCACAGTGGTGGTTGCAGTTCCCCTGACGGCCTGTAGGGGGCACTGCACACACGCCCCGTGCTCGCCCCGTCTCCACGGCTCCGTTCCATCCCACCGGCCCACAGCTTCCCGAGCGCTTGTGCTAGTTCTGGGGTCCCTTGGCTCCACACCTAAGCCTGTGGCGCCTACCATTCCAGAGCCGGCCCAGGCCTTCTGGGCCAGCTGGAGAAGGGTGGGCGGTGGGGCCTGCGGGGCAGGTGCGGAGCCGAGGCCGCCCCACAGTGGCCCCCGCTCCCTCAGTTCCGGAAGGACACGTTCCTGCAGAAGAAGGAGCTGTGGAAGCAGTCGCTGAATGCCATCCGGACACACTCCCGGGACCGGCCGTTCCGGGTCTCCATTCCCCAGGCCCCAGTCACAACCAAGCAGGAGATCAATAGCAGGTGGGGCGGGGGGGGGAGGGGAACCATCCCCGCCCACCACAGGGGCTCCGAGAGATGCCAGGGGCCACCCCATCCCGCCCACCTGGGCAGCGCTAATACACCCCGCGGGCCCCCCCATCCTCCTGGGCAGCGCTAATACACCCCGCGGGCCACCCCACCCCATCCACCTGGGCAGCGCTAATACACCCCGCGGGCCACCCCATCCCGCCCACCACAGGGGCTCCGACAGACCTCTGGCCCCCAGGGAGGCCCCTACAGAGGATCTGAGGGCAGAGCCTCGCCTGTGTGGCTGCAGCCCAGGACTGACCTGGCCTCAGACATGCACCCATCTGGGGTTCTCATCCACAGCCTCCCCCCCCCCCCGTTCCCTGAGCCTGGCCACCCTTTGAGCAGACTCACCTGGTGCCTGACACCCGCCTCCCAGTGTGCAGATGGACCCAGAAGGCCTTCCTGGCCTTGGACCCTGTGCCAGCACTGATCAGGCCCCTGTGGACCCAGGAATAGGGCGCTCTAGTTTGGGGCTTAGCCGCTCCCTCCCCCGTACCCGATGGGCACCCTGGAGTGGGGGAAGTTCCCCCCCCCCCCCCGCCCCGCATGAGCCGCTGAAAATGCCAGGTTGTCAGGCAGAGGGGGCCTGCCATGACCTAGGCTCTAGGGGGCCTCCGGCTGCTGCCCCTAGTGCCTTTGGGCCTTCCCAAAGAGGACCTTCAGAGCCAGAATCCTGGGGGGGGGCAGGTGTGAGTCAGGGACCCTCGATCCAGGGGGGGGAGCAAGGCGCCGACTCCGTGCCGAGAAGCCCGGAGGCAGAGCCGGGCCAGACGACCCTGCAGGCTGCGGGGTCACGGGGATCTGAGCATGAGTGCCCTTTGCTGGCTCATTCCAGTTCTCCCCAATATGAAATTGCCAAGGCCAACCTGACCAGAACTTTCCAGGGCAAGTTTGACAAGTTCGTGGTCCCCTGCGTCGTTGCCAGTGGTGACCTCAAAGACAGGAAAGCATTGGAACCGATGAACTTCAGGTATGGAGTCCTTGGGTCAGGACGGGGCCTGGCCAGCTGGCCTCTGCTGCTGACCAGGTCTGAGCCCCCCCCCCCCGCTCTGCCCTCAGTGTGCCCTTGTCCCTCCCCAGCCCCCACAACACGCTGTACCTGGAGCTCTGGTGTCCCACAGTGGCTCCTCCAATCGTGGTGACATCTGGCAAAGGCCAGACCGTCTTTGACTTTGGGGACATTGCCGTGGGTGAGTCTGGCTGGACCCTGCTGCCTCCCCGTCCCTCCAAGGGCCTCTCCTGGGCGTTCCCCTCCCAGGCTCCCCGGCACTGCCACCCCCACACGCGCCAGGAGCCACTCCTTGAACCCGGGGCTGAGAGCTGATGGCCCCTTTCCCATTGCAGGGCACCGAGGCATAATGAAAGTCTCTCTCCAGAACATTACCTCTGAGGACCTCTCGGTATCCTTCTCCACACTGGCACAGACACTGGCATCGGGGCGAGGGTTACAGGAATGGGGGCTGACACTGGAGCTGGGCGAGGGTTACAGGAATGGGGGCTGACACTGGAGCCGGGCGAGGGTTACAGGAATGGAGGCTGACACTAGCTGGGCAAGGGTTACAGGAATGGAGGCTGACACTGGAGCTGGGCGAGGGTTACAGGAATGGAGACTGACACGAGCTGGGCGAGGGTTACAGGAATGGAGGCTGACACTGGAGCTGGGCGAGGGTTACAGGAATGGAGGCTCACACTGGAGCTGGGCGAGGGTTACAGGAATGGAGGCTGACACTGGAGCTGGGCGAGGGTTACAGGAATGGAGGCTGACACTGGAGCCGGGCGAGGGTTACAGGAATGGAGGCTGACACTAGCTGGGCAAGGGTTACAGGAATGGAGGCTGACACTGGAGCTGGGCGAGGGTTACAGGAATGGAGGCTGACACTAGCTGGGCGAGGGTTACAGGAATGGAGGCTGACACGAGCTGGGCGAGGGTTACAGGAATGGAGGCTCACACTGGAGCTGGGCGAGGGTTACAGGAATGGAGGCTGACACTGGAGCTGGGCGAGGGTTACAGGAATGGAGGCTCACACTGGAGCCGGGTGAGGGTTACAGGAATGGAGGCTGACACTGGAGCTGGGCGAGGGTTACAGGAATGGAGGCTGACACTGGAGCCGGGCGAGGGTTACAGGAATGGAGGCTGACACTAGCTGGGCGAGGGTTACAGGAATGGAGGCTGACACTGGAGCTGGGCGAGGGTTACAGGAATGGGGGCTCACACTGGAGCTGGGCGAGGGTTACAGGAATGGAGGCTGACACTGGAGCTGGGCGAGGGTTACAGGAATGGAGGCTGACACTAGCTGGGCAAGGGTTACAGGAATGGAGGCTGACACTGGAGCTGGGCGAGGTTTACAGGAATGGAGGCTGACACTAGCTGGGCAAGGGTTACAGGAATGGAGGCTGACACGAGCTGGGCGAGGGTTACAGGAATGGAGGCTCACACTGGAGCCGGGCGAGGGTTACAGGAATGGAGGCTGACACTGGAGCCGGGCGAGGTTTACAGGAATGGAGGCTGACACTAGCTGGGCGAGGGCTACAGGAATGGAGGCTGACACTGGAGCTGGGCGAGGGTTACAGGAATGGAGGCTGACACTGGAGCTGGGCGAGGGTTACAGGAATGGAGGCTCACACTGGAGCCGGGCGAGGGTTACAGGAATGGAGGCTGACACTGGAGCTGGGCAAGGGTTACAGGAATGGAGGCTCACACTGGAGCCGGGCGAGGGTTACAGGAATGGAGGCTGACACTAGCTGGGCGAGGGCTACAGGAATGGAGGCTGACACTGGAGCTGGGCGAGGGTTACAGGAATGGAGGCTGACACTGGAGCTGGGCGAGGTTTACAGGAATGGAGGCTGACACTGGAGCTGGGCGAGGGTTACAGGAATGGAGGCTGACACTGGAGCTGGGCGAGGGTTACAGGAATGGAGGCTCACACTGGAGCCGGGCGAGGGTTACAGGAATGGAGGCTGACACTGGAGCTGGGCGAGGGGTGACAAAGTTAGAGGGAGCACCGTCACCTCGGTTAAGGTTTGGATCAGAACCCTCCAGAGTCCTGGCTCCCTCCTTGACTCTGAGCCTCAGATGGAGTTCTCAGTGCTGAACCCCAACGGCCCCTTTGTGCTTCTGAACCCCTCCAGCAAGCTGCGCTCAGGAAATACCCACGTCCTGGCGCTGTCCTTCTCACCCCACGAGAGTATTATGGTGAGTGCCCGCCCCCAGCGGTGCTGCGGCCTCAGGGCCCCCCCTCCCTGCCCTCCCCCCCACTCCCCCTCCCTCCCTCCCCACCGTGGCAGGGCACAGGTCCCTCCCTCCCCCCCCCACTCACCGCACTGCCGGTGTCTGCGCACGACGCCCGTCCCCCGGCCCTGCCCTCCGGGCGGAGGCTGCGGGCTGCTGTGCGTGCGCGAGGCCCAGAGCTCCCCGCGCCCCACGGCACCTGCTCCTCAGGCTCAGGAGACGCTGAACATCATCACCAAGAGGGGCACCCTCACCCTCACCTTCCTGGGCACGGGCGTGGCGTCCATGATCACCTGCTCCATTGAAGGCGACGTCCTCAACATGGGCTACGTCATGGCCAGAGAGTCTGTTTCCTCCAGCTTCAAGGTGCCGGCGGTTCTGGGGTGCCCGGGTTCGGGTGCCCCGTGCCCCTCTGCCTCCGCCGCTCGCACTCAGCCCTGGCGCCCCCTCCTGTGCCACGCCTCGACACTTCCCCCCCGGGAAGGCGGCTTTGGTGCTCCTGGGGGGGGGAGGGTGTGCCGGCCTCCAAGGCCAGGCCTGGCTGCCCCGTGGGCTGCCCCGCCGGTGTTGGGGCCCCCCGGGGGGGCCGGGGACGCCCCGGCCTTTGGCTGAAGCAGCCTCAGCCCCCCTGCCTGCCTGCCTGGGGAGATCGTGAACACAGCGCCCCGAGGGGGCTCTCTGGGGAAGGCGGCGAGGGCGGGGAGGGGCCGGGGGGGCGGGGGTCAGCTACGGAGCCGTGATGGACAGGTGGAGGCACCAGTGTGAGATGGTCAGGACCAAGCGGGTGCCGGCAGCCCCAACACTGCTTTTAGGGCGTAGCCAGATGGGCCCCGGCCCCCAGGGGGTGGGGTGAGACCCGCCGGGGCAGGGGCCAGCTGGGAGCGCGGGCGCAGTGACACCTTGCGACTGTTGGCAGCTGCAGAACGACTCGTCCCTCCCCATCAAGTTCTGGGTGCAGCTGGAGAGCCTGTCCAGCACCCGGGCCGAGGCCCGGCAGCAGCTGCCCAAGTTCCTGAGCCCCGCAGCTCACAGGACGGAAGTGGTCGGTGAGCTAGCCAGGTTACCAGGACCACGGAGGGAGGGGGAGGGAGGGGCAGAGCCGGGCCGGGCAATGGGGCGGCAGGAGAGGCTCCTTGCCTTGTGCGCTGGGAATGTGGCTAGTGGTAGAGCGCTGGCCTCGTATACACGAAGCCCTGGGTTCGATTCCCCAGCACCACACACACAGAAAAGGCCAGAGGTGGCGCTGTGGCTCAGGTGGCAGAGGGCTAGCCGTGAGCAAAAGGAAGCCAGGGACAGTGCTCAGACCCTGAGTCCAAGCCCAGGACTGGCGAAAAGAGAGAGGGGCAGACAGACCCAAAGGGCCAGAGGGAGCGGCAGGCGGTGCTGTCGGCCACAGGCACCCAGAACCACAACGGGCAGAGCGTGTTCAGCGTCAGCCCCGTGGAGGGCCTGCTGCTGCCCGGGAAGGCGCAGGACTTCACCGTGACCTTCAGCCCAGACCACGAGAGCCTCTACTACTCGGACCGGCTGCAGGTGGTGCTCTTCGAGAAGGTGGGCGCCGCCCCCCGAGGAGGGCGGGGGGGGCGGTCCTGTCTCGTCCCGGGCAGTCCGTCCTCCGGGCTTGCGGGCCGGACACGCTGGGCCAGGCCCTGTGTGTCCACGGGGCGCGGGGAGGAGAGAGCGTGGGGAGGGCGGGGCGCGGGGAGGAGAGAGCGTGGGGAGGGCGGGGCGCGGGGAGGAGGGAGCGTGGGGAGGGCGGGGCGCGGGGAGGAGAGAGCGTGGGGAGGGCGGGGCGCGGGGAGGAGGGAGCGTGGGGAGGGCGGGGCGCGGGGAGGGCGGGGCGCGGGGTGGGCGGGGCGCGGGGAGGAGGGAGCGTGGGGAGGGCGGGGCGCGGGGAGGAGAGAGCGTGGGGAGGGCGGGGCGCGGGGAGGAGAGAGCGTGGGGAGGGCGGGGCGCGGGGAGGAGGGAGCGTGGGGAGGGCGGGGCGCGGGGAGGGCGGGGCGCGGGGTGGGCGGGGCGCGGGGAGGAGGGAGCGTGGGGAGGGCGGGGCGCGGGGTGGGCGGGGCGCGGGTGGGCGGGGCGCCAGGAGGGCGGGGCACGGGGAGGAGGTACAAGGTGAGGGCGGGGCGCGGCGAGGGCAGGGCGCAGGGAGGGTGGGCGCGGCGAGGGCGGGGCGCCGGGTGGGCGGGGCGCCGGGTGGGCGGGGCGCTGGCAGGGCTGGGTGCGGGGAGGGCGGGGCGCCGGGAGGGCGGGGCGCGGGGTGGGCGGGGCTCCGGGGGTGGGACGCGGCGCAGGCGTGGCTGCTGAGGCTCTGCCTCTCCCCCCCCACCTCAGAAAGTCTCCCACAGGATTCTCCTGAAGGGGGCCGCGCGCGAGCACATGATGTTCGTGGAGGGCGGGGACGCCCTGGACGTGCCCGTGGAGTCCCTGACCGTGATGACCGCCTGGGACCCGGAGCACAGGGAAGGTGGGGACCCTGACCTGGGGGGTGGGGGGGCAACTTCCGGAAGCGGCAAGGGGGCCGCAGAGCCCCCATCAGGCGGTGTGGGGGCTACTGGGCGGGTGGGGGGCTCCCCGGGTGGGGGGCTCCCCACCCCGGGCCTGGCTGCCCAGCCGCGCCCAGCCGGCCTTCCTCTCCAGAGGCCGAGGACCTGAAGCCCATCCTGGTAACCCTGGACTACGTGCAGCTGGACATAGACGCGCCAGCCCCACCGGCCACGCGGGAGCTCCACGTGGGCTGCATCCGCACCACACAGCCAGCTGCAAAGAAGGTGATCCTGGCCCAGCCCGGCCCCTGGGCGGCCCCGCCCTTCCCTAGGCCCGCCCGCCCTGGGGCCTCCTGCAGCGGAACTGGGACGGGCGGGCCCTGCACAGAGTCGAGGAGTCAGCGGTTGGGCGACTTCATTGGCACCCACCCCCAACCCTCTCCTGTTGGAAGTGGCTGCAAAGGTCCCATGCCTCCTAGACAGGTGAGTTCACCCTGGACAGCCTCACTTGGCTACAGCACAAGGGCTTCTCCATCGAACCTTCCAGGGGCTCTGTGGAGCGTGGCCAGACCAAGACCATCAGTATCTCCTGGGTGCCTCCTGCTGACTTTGATGTGAGTGCCAGACACCGCGGCTGGGCCCCCTCCAGGGAGGGGTCGCTGTCAGGGCCGGTGGGACAAGGTGGGCGGGGCAGTGGGAAAGACAGAGCGTCCGCCCCAGAGCCCGCTGATGGAAGATGCCCTTCCTCCACCCCGCCCCTCCGCCCTTCTAGCCGGACCACCCTCTCATGGCGTGGGCCCTCCTGCAGCTCAGAGGGGACGTGAAGGAGACCTACAAGATCATCTTTGTAGCCAACGTGGTGACGGGAGCCTAGGGCACAAGGCGCCCTCACAGACACCCTGGCCCCAAACTTGCAGCCTGCGCCCCCAGCGCCCCCGGGCTGTGGGCCAGGTCCGCCCAGAGGCCTGCTCCCCAGCGCCAGCCTCTGACCCTTCCTGCTGAGCCCTCCCCGCACCCAGGCCTGCAAAGCCCTCGCAGAGTCCACACAGAAGAGAGGCCACATCACCCCCAGCCAGCTCCCAGCCGGAGCCCCTCACGCCCCAGACCCACCAGCACCCCCCACCCCCACCCACGGACCTGTCAATAAACCCTGTGATCCAGCTGACGCGGACTGCAGCGTGGCACTCACACGGGATGGAGAAGGGGACAGAGCCCGGGAAGCAGCCCCGGCACACGACACACAGGACACACACCGCGCTCACGCTCACGGCCCTCACACCAACCCGTGTAGCCTGGGTTCTGCCCGCCAAGGACTCCCTGGAGGGGGGTGTTCTGCCAGGTCCAGCCGTGTGGGGCAGGGTGGGGCAGGCATGGGGGGGGGGGGGGCTGGCGCAGGGCCACAGTGAAGACTAGCCTGGACTCGGAGAGATGCTGGGAAGAAGAGGCCGGGCTTGCAAGAGCGTCCCTGAAGGCCCCTGGCTTCTCCCACCTCACGGGGCTGGAGGCCAGGTCTGGCTTGTGACCTGCAGCTCTCACTTCCCCGAGAAGCCTGGGTTCTGCTTTCTTGTCCAGGGTTCACCCCAACACCCCTACATCAGCCCCCCCTCACCCCCCCCATCCACTGCCCTGCCCTGGTGTCTTCTGGACACTCTCGGGTGAGCCTGCTCAGCCTGGCCCTCCAGCCTGTACAGAACACCCATCTGAAGCCAGGCACCCGCAGAGAAGACGCAGCCTCCCCTGGCCACCCACACTGGGGCTGACTGGCCATGGCCCCAGACTCCTGGCTGGCTTTCAGGTGCAAGGAGAGGAACAGGCAGTTCCGCCAGGCCAGGCCTGACAGGATGTGTTCCAGGGGAGACACTGTCCCCAGGCCTGGCTGTCCCACCCAACTCCTGGCTGAGACAGTCCTCTTTCTTCAGCCAGACTCTGGCCCAAGCTTCAGGCTGGGCCATTTGTATGGTCTCCCTTCCTTCCTGCTCCCATGCCGGCCCCCCAAAGACCAAGCTCAGCCAAGGGAGTGGGGACAAGAAAGGAGGGCAAGAACCAACTTCAGTGGCTTGGCTGGGGTTGGGCAGGAAGGAAAGGTCATTGGGAGCCAAGGCACGGGCTCTGGGCATGGCAGGACAGGACCACTGTGGGTAGACCCCCGAAGAGCCTGCCCCTCTTCTGGTGGAGGGGCCAGCAGACACCCGCCTGTGAGCACAGTCAGGAGGAAAAGCCAGAGGAACCGGATGCTCTGACACCCTCACTCCAACCCATGCTGTGCTGCCCAGCTCCTTTAACCTGACCACCAGGCAGCCACCTGCAGATCCGGGCATAGTGTGGGGCAGAGGGAAGTGGGGACCGAGCAGCATGATGGGGGAAGAACCAGGGGTCCTCCTGGGAGAAGCAGCCCGCTAGTCCCAGCAGCATGAGGAGAAGGCCCTGATAGCTGAAGGAGAGCTGCCGGCCTCCAAGGCCAAGTGCCCTTGGCAAGTGGTCTGTGTCCAGTGCATCAGTGGCCCCAGCCAGGGTCAGGCTCCAACCAGAGTGGGCCAGGCCCGGTGAGTGTCCACAGCAGGAGTACACAGTGGGTGTCCTGGGAGGACTTGTTTGGATTGAGTCTTCCGGGGGAAACCCTCACCTGCCCCTCCATGGCCCCGGGGTGCCTGGTTTACTGGCTTGTCCTGCCAAGGCTCGGCCAGTGCAGCCTGGGCTGTTTCCAGAAATCCTAGGGGCACCAGGCCAGCGCCAGCCAGCTGCAGGGCAGGGCCAGGTGGGGCGGGGCGGGGCAGGGCCAGGCGGGGTGGGGCGGGGCAGGGCCAGGCGGGGCGGGGCAGGGCCAGGTGGGGCGGGGCGGGGCGGGGCAGGGCGGGGCGGGGCGGGGCAGGGCAGGGCCAGGCAGGGCCAGGTGGGGCCGGGCAGGGCCAGGTGGGGCCGGGCAGGGCCAGGTGGGGCCGGGCAGGGCCAGGTGGGGCCGGGCAGGGCGGGCAGGGCAGGGCAGGGCAGAGCTGGGCCGGGCAGGGCAGGGCAGGGCAGGGCTGAGCGGGGCTGGGCAGGGCCAGGTGGGGCCGGGCAAGGCCAGGTGGGGCCGGGCAGGGCCAGGTGGGGCAGGGCAGGGCAGGGCCGGGCAGGGCAGGGCCGGGCCGGGCAGGGCAGGGCCGGGCAGGGCAGGGCCAGGTGGGGCCGGGCGGGGCGGGGCAGGGCCAGGTGGGGCCGGGCAGGGCAGGGCAGAGCTGGGCCAGGCAGGGCAGGGCCAGGAGGGGCTGGGCAGGGCCAGGTGGGGCCCGTCATGGCAGGGCAGGGCCAGGTGGGGCAGGGCAGGGCCAGGTGGGGCCGGGCAGGGCCAGGTGGGGCAGGGCAGGGCAGGGCCAGGCAGGGCAGGGCCGGGCAGGGCAGGGCCGGGCAGGGCAGGGCAGGGCAGGGCCGGGCAGGGCAGGGCCGGGCAGGGCAGGGCCGGGCGGGGCAGGGCCAGGTGGGGCCGGGCAGGGCAGGGCAGAGCTGGGCCGGGCAGGGCAGGGCCAGGAGGGGCTGGGCAGGGCCAGGTGGGGCCCGGCATGGCAGGGCAGGGCCAGGTGGGGCCGGGCAGGGCCAGGTGGGGCAGGGCAGGGCCAGGTGGGGCCGGGCAGGGCCAGGTGGGGCAGGGCAGGGCAGGGCCAGGCAGGGCAGGGCCAGGCAGGGCAGGGCCGGGCCGGGCAGGGCCGGGCAGGGCAGGGCAGGGCAGGGCCGGACAGGGCAGGGCAGGGCCGGGCAGGGCGGTGCCTATCCCAAGGCCAGGAAGGAGCAGAGCTGGTTGCCCCGGGGAGGGTGTGGGAGCCGCGGAGGAGCCCTGGAGCGCAGGGGTCCAGGAGGGGCGGGGCACGGCGAGCCTATCCTGTGGGCGTGGCCTCTGTAGACTGGCGTCCGGGTGGGCGTTTCCTGCGCCAAGTGCGTGGCCTGAGCGGGCGTGGCCTCTCTATGGGGCGTGGCCTCCACGTGGGCCTGACCCCTCGATGGGGGCGTGGCCTCCAGCGGGCGTGGTGTTTGATGTGGGCGTGGCCTCTCCGCGGGGGCGTGGCCTCCGCCAGCGGCTGGCGCGCGGCGTCTGCGGGGGAAAATGGCGGCCGCGCCGCGCGCCTCGCCGGGCTTCCTGCTGCTGCTCCCGCTCCTGCGGCTGCCACAGGTGGGTGGGCGGCCGGCGCGTCGGGGCTCGCGGGCGCGGCTCCGCCCGGCCACGCCCCCCGCCCCGGCTCACGCGTCTCCCCACAGGTGGCCCTGGGCTCCGGGGACGAGGGCCGCTGCGACCCCTCCAGCCAGTAAGTAGGGCGGGAGAGGGAGGCCAGCCGGGCCGCGGAGAGGCTCGGCGGTGAGGCCGCCTGCCCGCGCCCCGCCCGCTCCAGGTGCCGCCCTTCCCGCAGGTGCCCGCCGCAGGCCCGGGGGAGCAGCCTGTGGCACGTGGGGTAAGTGACGCCCGGGCCGCCCCAGCCGCCGGGCCCGCGGCTGCCGGGGGCGGGGCCTCAGGCCGGCCCTCCCTCCCCGGGCCCCGGCCCCCTCCCCTCCCGGGCCGCCGCGGGCCGCCGGGCCCCAGGCCCCGCGCTAGACGGGGGTCCCTGGGATGGGGGGCCGCCCCTGCCCTCCCTCACCTGCCCCGCCCCTGCCCTCCCTCACCTGCCCCGCCCCTGTCCTCCCTCACCTGCCCCGCCCCTGCCCTCCCTCACCTGCCCCGCCCCTGCCCTCCCTCACCTGCCCCGCCCCTGCCCTCCCTCACCTGCCCCGCCCCTGCCCTCCCTCACCTGCCCCGCCCCTGCCCTCCCTCACCTGCCCCGCCCCTGCCCTCCCTCACCTGCCCCGCCTCTGCCCTCCCTCACCTGCCCCGCCCCTGCCCTCCCTCACCTGCCCCGCCCCTGCCCTCCCTCACCTGCCCCGCCTCTGCCCTCCCTCACCTGCCCCGCCCCTGCCCTCCCTCACCTGCCCCGCCCCTGCCCTCCCTCACCTGCCCCGCCTCTGCCCTCCCTCACCTGCCCCGCCCCTGCCCTCCCTCACCTGCCCCGCCTCTGCCCTCCCTCACCTGCCCCGCGGCCGGGCGGCCCCGGGCTCGGGGACCGGTGCGCAGGCCGGAAGCCGGTCCGGCATGGGGGCCTTGCTTCCCTGCCAGGCTCCTGCTGCTCGCGCTCCTGCTGCTGCTGCTGTGCGGCGTCACGGCCAGCTGTGTGCGGTTCTGCTGCCTCCGGAAGCACACGCAACCACAGACACATCTGCCGCCAGCATGGCAGCCGTGTGAGCAGACGGTCCTCCCCGCGGACAGCGACAGCCCGGCGCACAGCACCGTGACCTGTGAGTGCCCGGCGGCCCACCTGCTCCAGGAGGGGTTCCAAGCTGGCAGCGGGAGGGGGTGTGTGTGTGTTGGGGTGAATGCCAACCCCCCTCCACAAACCCACACTGGTTCCCTGCAGCTTACAGCTCTGTGCAGTACCCGCTGGGCATGCTGTTGCCCCTGTCTTTTGGGGAATTGGATCCTGACACCGTAGCCCCTCCCGCCTACAGCCTGTGTGCCCCTGAACTGCCACCGCCTTATGATGAGGCCATCAAGATGACAAGAGCCAAAGAGGAAGAACTAGCTTCTGCCCAGAAACCTGGGCCTCTCCCTGAGGCCTTGAGTCTAGAAACCACACCACGGCCCCAAGAACCAGAGCCCAGTATCCAACAGCCCTAGTTGTAGCTGTGGGCCCCTGGAAGGGGCTGGGAGAGCTCTTCGTAAGCCATCAGACCACAGATGCCTGGGCCAAGGACCCTTGCCAGTCCCACAGTCCTTTCCTGGGGAAGGCCAGCCATCCAGCACATTGCTGCAGACTTGGCCCCGTTGCTCTGCAGTTCTCTGCAATCCAACTGTCCTGTGTGGGTCATCCACCTGGAGGGCTGATACTCCCAGCCCTAGACCAGCTTAGGAGGCTCTCAGCCTGCAGTAGCCCACTCCCTCCCCCCTGCCCCCCAGGTCTGAGCCTTGGGAATTCTGGGCCTGAGATGTCCTCCGTGTTGTAGAGAGAGAATAAAGTTTTGACTAAGTAGTCTCTGCCTCTGGGAAGGGCTGTACTGTAGGTTCTCAGGTGCCCGGTGCAGACAGGCATAGTGATCTTGTGGTCCATCCGCCCTCGTGCTGGTGTTCAGAGCCCAGATCTCGGCCGTGGAAGCATTCAGGTGTGGTCGCAGAGTGACCGGGATCCTGTTCTAAGCGCCGCCCCTCCTCTCCAGGTAGGGACCGACCGTGGGGCACGCCTGACTCTGGCTGGAGCATTTACTTGATGCGGAGCTGCAGGCAGGGCGAGCGGCAGTGGGCGGGCCTGCCTCAGACAGGCGTCTCGGTTGCAGCAGCTGTCCTGCTGTGCCAGTTGGAAGGACTCTCCAGTCATGGCCACAAATCCTGGGGACGGAGGGTCAAGGTCCACTGCCTGCCCTGGCCTAGCTGTGCAACTCCCACGGCTCCTCCCTCAGTCGCCTTCGTAGTCGAGGGTTCCACCCCCACCCCCATCCTTGTCAGCCTCCTTCATCATCATCTCCTCCCCTCTACTTCTTCGTTTAGGGGCTCCACTGCATTCATGAGCGCGCACCCGCTGGATCATTCCGGTGAGCCCTCCACCTGCCATGACCACACAGCACCGTCCACCCCCTGCCCAGGCCCAAGCCCCACTTCCGGGTGTTCCAGTCAGTGTAGCCCTTGCTTGCTGGTCAAGGACCCGGAAAGCTGCCCTCGCTCGCCCTCCTGGTGCTTGGCTTTCTCATGGTAAATGTCCATCAGCGCCAGGAAGCCATCGCAGCTGAGAGCCCTTTGAACGGAGGTGTGCCAGCCCCCCCAGTGCTTAAGTGAGGGCTGTTCTGAGTTTCACCACCCCCCCCAACTTCCAGGGACTCATGTCTTCTTCTGCAGTCACCTGCACAGACCAGGGCTCTGCCGGCTGCCTGCCAGCCACCTTCCCTGGCTCACTGGCTCTGTCCATGTCCTTGGCCGTGGGGCCCAGCCCACTCTTGGTGGGGGTGATGTATTCCTTAATCTGCTCAGCTGATAGGCATTCTGCTCTCAGGAGACACGTGGGCCCTCCTGGGGGTAGCCCTTGTCCCTCTGTCCAGGGAGAGTAGGGGATCCCCCAGTCTCCCAGAGCTGTTCTTCAGGATGAATCGTTTTTAAAAAAATGGAGCTGGGCGCCACTCACACCTGTCACCCTAGCTACTCAGGAGGCTGAGATCTGAGGATCGTGGTTCAAAGCCAGCCCGGGCAGAAAAGTCGGTGAGACACTTGTCTCCAGGTGACCACCAGAAAACTGGAAGTGGCTCCAGTGGTAGAGCGCTAGCCTTGAGCTGAAGAGTTCAGGGACAGCGCCAGGTCCAGAGTTCAAGCCAAGCCCCACGACTGACAGAGAGAGAGAGAGAGAGAGAGAGGGAGAGAGGTCTCCACCATAGCAGGGCATAACAAGGTGAAATGGAGGATTTCCAGGTGAGCGAAACGCTGGAAGGGGCGCAGGGAAGGCAGAGTCCCAGCAGCGGAGCCAGGCCAGGCCCGTCCCCTGAGGCAGCAGCTCTGGTGGAGACTCCAGGGAACGGCCATGAGACCGCGGAGGCCAGGGCCAGGTGCATCGTGGGGGGCGGAGTGGGCACGGCCCAGCCCCCACCCGTCTGATGCCCTTGCGCTGGCAGGTTCCGGGGGTGCTTCACCCAGCGCTGAAAAGAGGGGGTGTTGGTGACAGAGGGCTCGCCGCAGCCCTCGCCTCGGCCCCCTCTTTGGTTGTCCTCCCAGTGGCTGGCTCGCCAAGCTCTCTTCAGGTGCCCCCCAAAGCCCTCATGACTTCCAGGTCCTGGCCCTCGCCGTTCTCTTGCCTGGAGGCCTTGCCCAGCCTCTTGGCCCAGCTCCAAAGGCTCCGTGGGGTGCTGGAGCCCTCTCGTCCTGTCTGGGCTGGTCGAGGGCAGTGCTCAGGGCCGGGATATCAGGCCGCCACGGGCAGAGCGCCCGGTGCCGTGGCCCAAATGCCCATGCTCCCTGGAGTCCAGACGCGGAAAGCCTTTTATGGTGGGAAGTCCTGTGGCCCTATTTTGAGGCAGGACCCTTTGTGTCCTTCCTTGGCCCCATCATCCTCATCCTGAAGATGAGGGCCAAAGGCCAGGGCAGGGCCGGGGGGGGGGGGTGCTTGCCGATGCCAGGCCTAACACTTTGTTTTCCCTGTGTGCCACCTCCGGTCATCCCCCCCCCCCAGAGGCCCCAGCCCTGCTGCTGTACTGCAGGCCCCTCTGGGAGGCTGTGTGGTTCACTTGTGAGGCTCCTTCCAAAGGCCCGCAGTGCAGCAAGCGGGGGGGGGGGGGGGGGGGCTGGTGCTCGCTGGTCCCGCTTCCCTCCCATTACCACAGGCCCCGCACCAACCGCATCAGGGAGCTGCCCTGCGCCGAGAGTGCACAGGGCAGGCAGGGGTCAGCACAAGGACTGCACGTGGACCCCTGGGGGCCGCATGGCTGCCAGGAGGCCCGGTTTCCTGCAGGCGGGCAGTGGCTATTCTGGGCTTCTTGGGAAATCTGATCTCTGTTCCACTCGGAACAGCAAAGCTAGCTTCCTCGGGAGCCATGTGCCCGGGCTGCTGATTGGTGAGGAGCCACAGCAGGTGCAGACCCTCTGTGCCCACCGGCAAACAGGTGCCCTCTCCTCAGACACACCGGCAGCAGCACCGCCCTCCCCCAGGGCCTCTCTGCCCCCATCCAGTCAGTGGGCATGAGGCCCTTTGGCCCCACCATCGCCCTCCAAAGCTGTGCCTGCTGACTACGGGGCTCCCGTCACCCCCTCCAGCTCGCTGCCGGGGACGTCGGTGGGCAGGCTCCTCTGCAAGGCCATCGGGGACTCTCGCGTGCACACGTGTGCACACACACATGACTGCCTGATTGGTCTGAGCGGGTGGGGCTGTCCTCTGACGGCCCAGCCCTTTGCCTGTCAGAACACCCAGAGCTGTGGGGTGCTTCCTGCTCAGGTCCAAAGCGGCTGCGGAGGCTGAAGGATTCCTGCTGGGGGGGGGGGGGGGGGAGGCGGGGCAGCCGGTGAACAGCAGAGGCCAGAGCAGGGACTTCAGAAGACAGCAGCTCTGGGCCTGCTGGGTGGAAGGTGCGTCTGTACTTCACTGTGGCTGCAACCTGGCCCCTGTTTTTCACCAAGCGGGGGTGGGCACCTAAATGTGCACTTGAACACAGGATCAGAGGGAGTCACAGCACCCAGAGAGAAGGGAGGCAGCAGGTTACAGAAACATGTTCTCCAGGCCCTGGACAGCCACACCGGATCCTCTTAACATGTGGCTCACAGCCATGGACAACGGGCTTGACTTCCTACATCCTCAAACCTCTGCTGCTGCCATCCCTCCCCTCAACGTTCCAGACTTACTGGTGGCCTCACAATTTACACTTAACGCTGCAACACTAGCTCCTCTCCCCAGTTAATCACCGAAAGGCTGGAGGTGGAGATGTGATTCAAGAGGGAGAGCATTAGCCTATAGCTCAGAGACAGTGCTCAGGCACTGAGTTCAAGCCCCAGGACTGGGACAAACACACACATTCTTTTTTTTTCTTTGCCAGTCCTGGGCCTTGGACTCAGGGCCTGAGCACTGTCCCTGGCTTCTTCTTGCTCAAGGCTAGCACTCTGCCACTTGAGCCACAGCGCCGCTTCTGGCCGTTTTCTGTATATGTGGTGCTGAGGAATCGAACCCAGGGCCTCATGTATGCTAGACAAGCACTCCACCACTAGGCCACATTCCTAACACACACATGCACACACACACACACACGGATTTTTATAAGAAGTACATTTTAAAAGGGAAAGGAAAAAGTTTGACAGAAGTTCTTCCTGGACCAACAGCTACATTGAGTGCACACTCCTCACTGGCGGGGAGCCAGGAAGCTCCTCCCACTCCCAGGCGGGAACCTCCACCCTAAACAGGCTGTGCCTGCGTTTCGGGGGGGGGGGGGGACGTGGAACTGCTTTCAGGAGGGTTTTGCTTTAGCAGACCTTTGCCTCTTGGTTTCTTTTTCCTCTTGAATTGTAAAGTATGTACTGACTTAGGTGCGCATTCGTTAGACACCTTCTGGTCGTCTCCAGCTCCTCCCGACTGTGCCTCCCCGCGGCTGGGATGCTGGCGGGTACCGCCCCCCCCCCCCCCCGGGACCCAGGTCCCGCCCAGCGCCCGCAGGCCCCGCCCCGGGCCGCCCCGCCCCTCCGGGCCCCGCCTGGCCTGGTCCCGCGCCGCTTCCGCGAGCGGCCACCAGGGGGCGCGGGAGGGCCGCGCGAGGCGGGGCGGGCCCGGGGCGGGGCGCGGGCCGGGGCGCGGGCCGGGGCGCGGGCCGGGGCGGCGGCCCCCGGCGGCAGCTGGCTCCCGAGTCTCCCTTGGCGGCTTCCACGGGGTCGGGGAACACGGGCTCCCGGGCCCCTCCCGGCCTGCGGCTCCGCGGCTCCGAGCGGGCCCGGCCCGTGGCAGGTGGCAGGGGCGCTGCAGTGGCCCGGCCGGGGCCCCCCGGAGCTCCCGGCAGGGGCTGGGCCCCAGCCCCCACTGTGGCTGTCCTCCTGCAGGGCCGGGGCCTCCTTCAGAGTTAGGGAGCAGCGCCTCTAAAGGCGCCAGGACAAAGGAGGAGAAGAACAAAGCGGAGATGGAGGCGGCTCCCGCTGCGCGCCGAGCTCTGCGTCCCACCTCTAGCTGATGTCTGCTGCGGCAGGCCGGGTCCGCCCCGGGGACCCCAGGGCCAGCCTGGGCCCGAGCAGCGGGGGCCCTGCCGCCGGGCCAGCCTGTCTCCGAGGGACGTCACCACCCGAGGCTCCGGGGACCTTGGCTCCCCGCGGTGGCTCCTGTGCGGGGCCACCGAGTCTGGTTTCCAAAACACCCCGCACGGGCCTGGGCGCTGCCCTCCCCAGAGGCGCAGGCTCCGCACACCCCAGCGCGGGGCTGGGCGCCGGGACCCCCCCTCCTGCTCGAGCCCTCCCCCCCTCCCGGGCCTGGCTGGCCACCACCTGGGCCAGGCCCCCCCAAGTCCCACCCGGCCGCGGGGCGCCAGGCCCACTTCAGGTACACATTGCATCACCCCTGCAGGGAGGGCTGAGCCGCAGGGAGGGCTGGGCCGCAGGGAGGGCTGGGCCGCAGGGAGGGCTGGGCCGCAGGGACAGGGCTCTTGACAAACAGCTCTCGGGCCCCAGGGTCACACCCAGGAGGGAGCCGAACCTCCCGGACCCAGGTGCGGCGCGGCTCAGGCCCTGTGGAGCTGGGCCCTGGGGTGTTCGGGTCTGGAGCTCAGCACCCTGACCTGCCCTCCAGCCTCCAGGCCTCGGCTGAAGTGCTCACCGGATATGACTCCCCGCACAGCTCAGCGGCTGGGAGGACCGGGTGGGCGCAGGCGGCTTCCTGTCCCTCAAGCCCTGACTACCATCCCTGGTGCCCACTTTCCGTCGTGAAGGCCACTTTGGAGGGTCCTAGTCCCGGTCCTTTGCCGTCCCTCTGCCGGATGGGTCGAGCTCATCCTGTCTGGACAGGAGCCCACCAAGGGAGGGTTCCGCGTGGGGGGCACGGCCTCAGTCTCACTCCAGGCAGGGGGGAGACAGGGGGAGACAGGGCCAAGAGCCAGGTTCTGCCTGCACCAGCTCCGAAAGTTGGCCTGGGGGCTTGGTGAGCGCAGGGGGGT
The DNA here is from genome assembly GCF_023159225.1 of Perognathus longimembris pacificus. NCBI lineage: Eukaryota > Metazoa > Chordata > Mammalia > Rodentia > Heteromyidae > Perognathus > Perognathus longimembris. Next base: position 792,829 of record NC_063167.1, on the reverse strand, counting down.
GGGGGGGGCACAGCAGGCCTGGGGCAAGAGGCCCCTCATGGGGTGGCGCACGCAACCTGACTGCCCCAGCTCACTTGGCCATGTTTCTTCACCGCCTGCTCTGCTCAGTCCTGACTCCTCCCAACCCTGCCTCCCAGCTGCGGGAGGGGGGGGCCGGGGGGAGCTGCAGCTGCAACAGGGATCCAGTCAACACTTTAGCATTCAGAACCCCCTCAGCCCTTCCTGCCCTCTGTCTATGTCCACACACGCCCAGCCTCACCCCTTTAGGGCTGGTCCCCGAGGCACTGGCCACCCTGACCCCTCGTGCTGGACACTCCCTGCCCCTCCCCACGGCCCCTGGATTACGCTTGTTCCCGACTCCAGGCTCAGCCCCCTGACCCACACGTCCAGCCTGACCCTGTGTAACTGGACTTCCCCCACTCCAGGGCCCCGCAGAGGCTCCCCGCCACTCGGCCGCCCAAGCTGGCCTGGAGGTAGTGTCCTCCCCTCCCCTTCTCCACCCCAGCAGGACTCCTCTTGCACCCCCATCCCCAAACCCTTCTCCTGGTTCCAGCTGAAGGGCCAGTACTGCCCTTGGCTACACTCCCACCCACCGGACATTCCTGCCCGACAGGCCGTGTTGCTCCCAAGAAGCACCTGGGGCTGGAAAGGGCCACAGGAGAATGCGTTCTGTGCTGTCCCCACCCACGCAGCCCACCCTGGCCGTCCCCCCTTGTCCTCCCAGATCTGGGGCCCGAGGACAAACACCTGGTTCCCTCCAGACTCCTCCCTGTCCTCCACATCCCTGTGCCACCAGCAGCCCCTGCTCAGCCCTCCTCCCCGGCATGCCTTCTCCCCAGGGGCGTCAGCGGCTGGGACCGAGGTCCTCTTCCCTCACACCCCCTCCTCCTCGCCACCGCGCCGCAGGCCCCTGGAGCGTGTCTCACTGCCTCTGTGTCAGCTCACTGTGTGTCAGAGTGGAAGAGCACTACCCTTGTTTGGTTTGGGGTTTTGTCTGCCAGTCCTGGGGCTTGAACTCGGGGCCTGAGCACTGTCCCGGGCTTCTTTTTGCTCAAGGCTAGCACTCGGCCACTTGAGCCACAGCGCCCCTTCCGGCTTTTTCTATCTATGTGGTGCTGAGGAATCGAACCCAGGGCTTCATGTATAGGAGGCAAGCGCTCTACCGCTAGGCCACATCCCCAGCCCCAGGAGCACCACCCTGCAGCACTCCCTCCGTTCCCAGCTTCCTCTCTGAATTTTATCTTTCTTTGCCAGTCCCAGGGCTTGAACTCAGGGGCTGGGCACTGTCTCTGAGCTTCTTTTGCTCCAGGCTAGCACTCTACTACTTGAGCCACAGCACCACTTCCGGCCCCTTCTGTGTGTGTGTGGTGCTGAGGAATCAGCCCCAGGGCTTCGTGCATGCTAGGCGAGCACTCCACCGCCAGGCCACATTCCCAGCCCTCCTCTGTGAATTTATTGTTTATTTATTTATTTATTTTTTTGCCAGTCCCGCGGCTTGGGACTCAGGGCCTGAGCACTGCCTTTGGGTTCTTTGTGCTCAAGGCGAGCACTCTACCTCTTGAGCCACAGCTCCACTTCTGGCTGTTTTCTGTTTATATGATGCTGAGGAATCGAACCCTGGGCGTCATGCATGGTAGACAAGCACCCTACCACTAGGCCACATTCCCTCCTCTCTGAAGTTTTCAGAAACATACTTGGGGCTGTGAGTGTAGCTCAGTGGTAGAGCACTTGCCTAGCATGTATAAGCCTGGATTTGAATCTCAGCAGCACATGCACACGTGCGTGCAAACACACACACACACAATAGTGGATGAATGCCAATGGTCCCATTTTTTTTTCAGAAATGGAGAAGCCAGTTTTCAAATCCACATGAAATTCAAGCACTTTAAATAGTTAAAAACATCTTTTAAGATAAACAGGGCGGGGACTACGGCTTAGTCCCCATGCATGCATGAAGCCCTGAGTTTAATTCCTCAGTGCCACATATACAGAAAAGTTGGAAATGTCACTGTGGCTCCAGTGGTAGAGTGCTAGCCTTGAGCAAAAGAAGCTCAGGGTCAGTGCCCAGGCCCTGAGTTCAAACCCCAGGACTGGCAATAAAAATAAATAAATAAATAAACAGCCAGGTGCTGGAGCTCAGACCTGTAATCCTAGCTACACAGGAAGATGAGATCAGAGGATCACAGTTCCAAGCCAGCCAGGGCAGAAAAGTCTACGGGAGACACTTATCTCCAAATAACTACTCAAAAACCAGAGGTAGTACTGTGGCTTAAAATGGTACAGCACTAGCCTTGAGCAAAAAAGCTCAGGAATACTGCCCAGGCCCTGAGTTCAAGTGCCACAAGAGATTGAAAAAAAAAAAGAAAAAGAAAAGAAGAAGAAGATAGACAGGCATAGGTGGATCTCACCTGTAATCCTAGCTACTCTGGAGGCTGAGCTGTAAGGATCAGGGAAGGAAAGACCCTGAGACCCCTATCTCCAATGAACTACCAGAAAACCGGAAGGGAACTATGGCTCAAAGGGTGAGAGCACAAGCCTTGGGTACAAAACTTCAGGGACAGGGCCCAAGCCCTGAGTTCAAGTCCCAGGACCACCACCACCAACAAAAGGATAAACAACTTAGATAACTGGTACTTCAGAATTTCAAAACCTCCTAACAACTGCAGGAATCAAGACTGGATTACTGAACATGATTCTGAAGGAATGCAAACCTACACACAGTAGAGATAGTTGTATACCCATTTTATTACAACATATGCATGTCATGAAATTAGCCTACCTGTCCATCAACTGATGAATGGATAAAGAAAAGTTGGGGGCTAGGAATGTGGCCCAGTGGTAGAGTGCTTGACTAGCATGCATGAAGCCCTGGGTTCGATTCCTCAGCACCACATAAACTGAAAAGGCCAGAAGTGGCGCTGTGGCTCAAGTGGTCGAGTGCTAGCCTTGAGCAAAAAGAAGCCAGAGACAGTGCTCAGGCCCTGAGTTCAAGCCCCAGGACTGGCGAAAAAGAAAAGTTTGTATTTGTACACAGTGGGGTATGTCATCTGTCCATAAACAAGGGTGAAATCATGCTCTTTGCAGAACAATAATGCGAAATCATGTTAAATGAAATAAACCAGACTGAGAAAGACAAATATCACGTATTCTCTTTCATATGCAGAATCTAAATGGGGGTGTGGGGAGGGAAAGAATTACATGAGTATAAAACAGAGACTGGGCTGCGGGCCCCCAGGAGGCTGATGAGAAGGGGGACATGCCTGAAGCCTCCGGCTGAACTGCCTGCCTGCTGGTGCAACAGGTACAGCTGTTTACCTGGCAAGGATGGCAAGCTGAGTCCCAGTGTACCAGCTGCTGGGAGAGGGATCCCCAGAAGAGCAGGGGCCCCTCCCCCCCACAGGGCCCTGGCAGGAGAGGCTGCGCAAGCTGGAGGCCAGGCGGGTCTAGCACTCCTGAGAACAGCCCCTCCTGTACAAGTTCTGGGTTGTTTTTGTGTGTTTGTTTGTTTTTTGCCGGTCCTGGGGCTTGGACTCTAGCACTCTAGTTCTTGAGCCACAGCACCACTTGCGGCTTTTTCCACATATGTGGTGCTGAGGAATCGAACCCAAGGCTTCACGCATGCCGGGAGGCCACATTCCCAGCCCCCTGTGCACGTTCCTAAGACCTGCTAGGCCCGGGAAGGGGCCCTGTGCAGCACTCCCGGGCAGTGGGCAGGGAATGTGCCTCGGCTACCTTGCCCTGGGCTATGGCTCCGTGGAGCCAGCCAGGCTTCGAGAACCCCGGATTGCCCTGGACCGCCTCGCGGAGCACGCCCAGGCCCGTGGGTGGTGCCAGGTTAGAGAAGATGGACTGGGAAGGCCCAGCGGGAGCCTCCGGCCTGAGTCGTGTGGCTGCCATGGGACCAACCCATCCCCGCCCCCGGCCTCACCCACCACACTCTGTGGGCACTGAGTCCGTGACCCTCCGCCCTGTCCACGCCCGTCCCGGGGGCCTGCGGGCCAGGCCCCCGTTGGTGAGAGGTGTGAGTTTCTTGCTGTGGGTCTCTCCCGCTGCCTCACGTGTTTCACACTCATCTCTCTCAGCTCACTGCAGGGTGTGCCAGGAAGTGGGCCTGCGGCACTCCCGGGCCTCAAGCCCCGGCGACCGTCTCCTCCCTAGAGGACGCCTAGCAGCACAGTAGGAGCCCTGGGCTGGGGTTAGGGGAGCTGGAGCCTGCTGCCCCACGGGGGTCTGCCCCCAGCACCCTTTCTCAGGTGGGGCAGGAGCCACGGGGTCCCAGTGAGGAGCACTGGGCATTAGCTTTTCTTGGTGGTCTTCCTAGTTCTTGCTGGCCAGTGTCACAGAGCAGTCTGGCTGACTTTGCCCCCACCCCTGCGGCCAGACTCAGGGCTCCAAGATGAGGTAGCCAGAGCAGCAGGTGCCAATCAGCTGACCCTCAGCTTCGACGCAGTCACCGCCGAAACCTTCCTGTGGAGGTCACAGCGGTCGCCCAGATCCTGGTTCTCCCCCCAGGAGGTGGGGAACCCAACCCGGGAGGCATGTTCCCGTGTTCCCCTGTCTAGTGGCCCCCGCCCACACAGTGGCAGCCCCTGCTTTTGTGCTGAAGGCTTCTGGGTCCCCCGACAGAGGTGTTGACTGCAGCCGCCACCCCCTTCCCTCTGCCACCAGGGCCATGGAACCCAAGGAAAGTCCTTCGAGTCTTCCCGGGGCTGACCTACAGACACCAGGCCTCGACACCATGAGGTCGATGGGGGCACGGGGGGGGGGGGCAGGGCCTGCAGGGGCGAGGGAGGGGTGGGCCAGACGGGGCAGCAGAGCCATGGGGCGGCAGAGGAGAGCCCTGCCGCCTCACCGTCTAAACCCTCCCAGGTGTTTGCTCAGCAATGACCATCATGGAGCCCGCGGCTTCTTAGCACACAGGCTCGTCTACACTTCTATCACCTGCCCTGACTCTCGATGGGTCCTGTGCGTGTGCGGTTGCCAGTGCAGACACTCCCTGCACACACGCATACTTGAATACGTGTGGCTTCTGGGGTCTACATGCCGGGACTCTGTTCTTCCTGCTGATGGCAGCTTGGCTCTCCACTGGGGGGGGGGGGTGCTGTGTTGGGGGGCTCCTAGCTGACGGTGATCTGTGGCAGGGGATGGAGCCGGGACTGTGGGATCGCCCCCTTACAGTCAGCACCATGCCCCCCATGAGGAGCTCTGAGCAGGTGTCTGCCTCTGGATACCCCAGGGGTTTGCCGGAGAGGCTGCTGTGAGCAGCACCCTTTCCCACGGGTCTCCTTTCCTCTGGGCAGCTCCTCCACCCGTGAGGAGGCTGTGGGCTTTCCCTCCTCTTGCCTAGCCCGGGGCGAGGGTGGGGGCCGTGCCCTCCTGGCGGGGGGTCTGGAGGCCCTCCCCCCCTGCAGGTGCCCCTTGGGCCTCCCAGGTCCAAGCAAGTGTCCCACCTCTGCCTCCTCCACTGCTCACTGGCACTTGGAACTTTCCGAGTCCCCACTACCCTCCTCCGCCGGTTTTGGTGTCGGGCTTGTGACCCCAGGTGAGCGAGCAGGAGGGTCGGCAGTGAGCCGCAAGGTCCGGAGCCGGATCTGGACCACGCCCAGCCCAGCGGGAAGGCCCAGGGCTCCTCCAAAGAGTGCAGGCAAGTCCTCCTGGAGTGAATCCCGCCCCCTGGGGACTGACATGTCCCAGTGGTCAGGGACCAGACGTGGCACCCAGGACCTCCGCAAGGGTGCAGGGAGGGGCTGAAGGAGGCCCAAGGCCCTCTCCGTAGCCCTGTCCCGGTTTTTCCTCACCCTCTGCCTGGGAAGCCCGCAGGAACTAATTAGTGCTTTTGCCGATCACCTACATTCCTGTCCCTGGGCACGGTCACGTGCCTTTCTTTCTCCTTCCTTTTCTCGGAGCTCTGGGGCTTAGAGACTGGGCAGGCTCCCTCTCACCTACTGAAAGCAGATGGAATGGCAGTGTGGTGGAGAACAAGTGTTCAGCAGGGCAGGGACCGACACGAGGCAGGAGCAGCTGCCCAGATGGGGACAAAGGGGCCTTGCTCGTCACTGTCCGGTCCTTTAGCCAGATCTGGGAATCTTGAAATGGGTTCTCTGCAGAAGCCCTTAAAACGTGGCTGGAGGAAGCCAGGAACCTGGGGGCTCTGGGTCCTGGTCACATGCACAGATTGTTTGAATAATTCAGATTTTAAAAGACCTACTTTCCCTGAGACCATTTCCTGTTCCAGAGCCGGGGGAGGGGCATCTGCATTAAACATCCTCCCCCCCACCCTGGGGCCAGTTCCGCTCAGCAGGCTGCTGGCCAGGCCTGAGCTGACTGGGTGTGTCTCTGGACTAGGCTGGCTGGTCTCTAAGATCCTTCCTGAGAAGGGTACGCAAAGGAGGGGCGGGGCTCTTCTATGCAAGGATTCCCCCCATTTTTGCCACATTGGGGAAGGAGGCTGGGAAGCAAGGGGGCGCCAAAAACTGTAAGAGGCCTGGACTTAAGGTAATGAGGACAGAGTGGGGACACTGAGGTACACAGGGGAAAGCCGCTCCCCATGGTCTTCAGGACAGCCTCTGGCCAAAGGCCGGATGCACTCTGGGTTTGGGCATGTGTCCCCCGGGGCAGACGTCCCAGCTGCGCTAGGACTGTACACATGAGAGGAAGAGGCCAGTGGGCAGCCCAAGGTGGTAACAGAGATCTGAGACTCGGGGTTCAGGGGCCCTGCTTCCTTCCTCCCCCTCCTTTCAACTTTGCACCTCACGCCCAGTCCATAAACACATAAATGATACCAGCAAGTTCTAGGGAAGGTGCCGCCCTACTCTGAACACCAAAGACTACAGGGAGCACGGAGGTGGCCTTATGGCTGAGTTGGTGGAACAAGCCCCTAACGCCAGCACTGGGCAGGCCAGGCCGCGGCAAGAGGGTCACGAACTCAAGGCCAGCCAGCACTGCACAGTAGACCCATCTTAAAAACACAAGGACAGCAAACTAAGCTCGTTGTAGCCTAGTGTCTTGGTGAGCTGCCCAGCCTGTGACCCCTCCACCGAGGCTGTGGGCCACCCCTTACTAGGAGGGCAGGAGGCGGTGCGCAGAGTCTCCACCTGCTTTGGGCTTTGGACTACTGTGCCTCTGCCGGCCTCAGCTTCTCTACTCCCACCTGCTCAGTTTCCCTTCTTTCTCATCTTCCTCCTCTGGGCTTATTTCTACTTTGTGTGCCTGTGTGTGTGTGTCTTGGGACTTGAACTCAGGGCCTGGGCACTGTCCCTGGCTTCCTTTGTGCTCAAGGCTAGCACTCTGCCACTTGAGCCACAGCGCCACATCTGGCCGTTTTCTGTATATGTGGTGCTGGGGAATTGAACCCAGGGCTTCATGTATATGAGGCAAGCTCTCTTGCCACTAGGCCATATCCCCAGTCCCTGTTTTTTTTAAACTGTATTTTTTTTTGGTCTATTCTTTTTTGGTACTGGGGATCGAACCCAGGACGTTGCACTTGCTAGGCAAGCGCTTTGCCACTGAGCTACATCCCAGCCCTTAAGAGCCCTGTGGAAGCCTGGTGTCCACGCCAGGCTGCTCATGTCTCTTGGGCACCTGTCTTTTCTGTACTGAAGTGGCTGGCTCAGATATTTCCTGATCTACCTCTCACAGCTCAAGTCCTGGCTGCTGGGTTTTGTTATTCCCCAGGACACCCTCACAGGGCAGCGGGGAGAGCAGCTAGAGGCAAGGCAGCTAGGAAAAGACCACTGGCAAGAAATTGCCAAATTGCCTTTACCAGGATGTCCCCTTGGGAGGGCCTGCCAGTGGGTGGGAAAGACATCGGAAGCAGCAACAGAGGTCTGAACTGACACAAATTACTCTCTGTGCAAAGGTCTGAACTATACGAGATAAAGAGGAAACCACTCCTGGGCAGAGGGATCCACGAGGGCAGTGGGGGAAGACGGGAGGGATCTGGCTCTGTGGAGGAAAGGGTAGGATGGATGACAAGAGGGACGCTAGCTGGCTCTTTCTAGGGTGGAGGGGATGCACTGGCCCAGAGGAGGTCAGAGCACACAGGGAGGGGTGGCAGCCAGGAGGAGAGGTGTTACTTTTGGGATACCTGGAGCTAAAGTAGAAGGGCACTTATACAAAAGGGAGAAAACTTGAATGAATTCTGGAGCGTTAGACTCCAGAGATTATGTAAGCCAGGCTCTGGTGGCTCCCACTCCAGGTCCTAGCGACTCAGGAGGCTGAGATCCGAGGCTGGGATCCAGCCAGGTAGGCGAGTCTGTAAGATTCTGATCTCCAATTATCCACCAGAGAACCGGAAGTGGCTGAAGCGCTCAGGGACAGCGCCCAGGCCCAGAGTTCAAGCCCCACAGTGGACCCCTCCCCCCCAAAGACCCTGAGACTTTGAAATCCAATCACCCACCGGAAAACCAGAAGAGAAGCTGTGGCTCCCAGTAGTGAAGTGCAAGCCTGAGTGAAAGAGCTCGGGGACAGGGCCCAAGCCCCGGGCTAGCCCCAGAGCCACTCAAAGGAACATCCACGGACGGGCCCACGTGATTTGCATGCGTGCGCTCCCGCCGGCAGGTGCTGCGGGAGGCGGGGAGCGGTCGAGCCCCGCACCTGGGTCCTGGGTGCCGCCCACCGCGCGCTCACAGGAACCAGAGCTCCCGGGACTTCAGGGTGCACTTCAGGGGGCACAGCAGAGGTCCTGGCAGGGAGTGGCGTGGAGGGGGAGGACGAAGGGAGGGGAAAGGAAGGCATGGGGCTCCCCCCCCCCCCCGCTGCCGGAGTGGAGCTGGGGGGGACGGAGGGGAGGTCGTGCACCTTCTCCCCCAGCACGAAGACAGCAAGGGGGCAAACCTCCCGGGGGGGGGGGCGCAGGTGGGACGTGGGCTGAGAGGGGAGGACGCGGGCGGGGGGGGGTGCAGGCCTGGGGGAGGGGCGCCGCGCGCGGGGGGGACCGGGGGGACCGGCGGGCCAGGGCCCGGGCCCCGCTGGGGCGGGGTGCGGGGTGCGGGGTCCGGGTGGGCGGCGCGGGGGCGCCGGCGGGCCGTCCGGAGGGAACGTGGCCCCTCTCGCCGCCTTCCCTCCCCTCCCCGGGCCCGGCCCGCCCCGCCGCCCCGCCGCCCGCGCCCGCGCCCGGGGGTCGCGGTCCCACCTGGCCCGGCGCAGGCTCCGCGGCTTCCGGGCCGGCCTTCCGAGCGGGCCCGGGGGTGCGGAGCGCCGTCGCCCCTCCCGGCAGGCCCACCGCCCGCGGGAGCCCAGCGCGCTCCCGGGCCCGGGGTGGGGCCTCGGCGGCCTCGGGCGCGCCGGCGGGGCCGCCCCGGCCCTCACGGGCGCCGGGCCCCTCGGCCGGGGCCGCTCCGGGCCGCGACGCGCACGCACGCGCGCGCGCGGGAGGGGCGGGGCGGGGCGGCGTGCGCGCGCGCGCCCGCCCGCCGTGCGCGGTGACGCGGCGTGGGGTTTCCCGAGGCTGCGGGCAGGGGCCGCCGCGCCCATCCCGATGGCTGGAGGCGTCTGAGGGGCGGACGACGACGGCGGCGGCGGCGGCGGCGGCGGCGGGCGCGGGCGGCGAGGGCAGCGGGCCGGGACTGGAGCAGCCGCCGCGCGGACCCGACCAGCCTCGCCGGCTCTGCCCGCGGGCCGCGAGCGCGAGGACCAGGCGGCGGCGTGGGCGCGTCCGGCTCGGCGAGGGCGAGGTGAGCGCGGCCGCCCGGGCGGGCCGGGCCTTCCCGGGCGGGTCGGAGGCCCCGGGTCCGGGCCCCGCTCGGCGGCCCCGCGCCGGGCCGGTCTCCCGCCCCGGGCCGCCCGCGCGCGGCCTTCCCGCCTCCCCGCCCCCACCGCGGCCTCCGGCCCCGCCCGGGTGCGGCCTGCGGCGCTCGCGGAGCGGGTCCGAGTGCGGGCCTCGGGGCCGGGGCGGCGGCCGGGCCCGGGCGGCATCCGGGGACGGCGACCCGGGCCCCGGGCCCCCGGCCGGGCGCGCAGCTGGCGCGTCCTCCCGCGGCGGCGGGGAGGTGGGGCCGCGGGGCCGGGAGTGCGCGGCGCGGGGCGCGGGGCGCGGGGCAGGCGGGGTCCCCGCCGGGTCGCGCGCGGCGCGGGCGCGGCTCGCGAAAACAAAGGCCCCGGCCGGGCTCCCGCCCCGCGCCGCTCGGAGGCGCCTTCCTGCGGGGCGTGGGGCCGCGGGCGCCGCGGGCGGGGGCTTCCGAGCCGGACGGAGCGGCCCGCGGGAAGCCGACCCCTGGTGGGCGCCCGCCCCGCGCGGCCCTCCCGGCCGCCACGGCCCCGCGGGCGTCGCCGGCCCCGGTGCGGGAATGAATGGGCGCCGCGGCCGGCCGCCCGACAAGATGGCGATGCGCGCCTTTGTCAGCCGGGGCCGCGCCGCCCGCGGGCCGGGAGGGAAACAAAGGCCGGGGTCCGGGCGCCGCGGCCGGGGCGGGCGCCGGCCGGGCCGCCGGGGGGGGGGGGGGAGGCGCGGCGGCGGAGGCGCGGCAAAGCCCGGGGGGGGGGGGCGGCCCCGGGTCGCCTCTTCCTGGCCCTCCCCGCCGCCGTCGCCAGCTGTGGCTCGGCCTCGGCTCTGGCGGGGCACGGAAACGTTCGGCCCGAGACCGCTCCGAAGTCGCGTCGGATGTGTGCGAGCGCAGCTCGTCCTCATGGAGACTTTGTAGTCGTGGCCGACACACTTAATGGCCGAGGGAACACCACGGTGTCAGGGTTTTTATCCCCGGAAGGGAGTGAGTTGGTAGCATCGACACCTAAGGAGCGTGGTGGGTGAAATGTCGAAATCTCGGGTAGCCTTCAGGTTTTCTTTGGGGGGGGGTATATTACTAGTTCGTTGTGTTTCTCGTGTTGTTTTCTGACAGCACTAATTTCAAGGCACTGGTAGTTAAGCAGTTGCTAATGAGACTGATTATTAGTTAAGAAAATGTATAGAGTGCTGCTTAATAGAAAAAAAGAAAACATATAGATTATGCCTCATGTTTGACAAATAGATGGTAGTGTTTTCTGAAAATTTCAGTACACTCTAGAGACTGGATAACATCTTTAGAGCAAACATTGGTATTGATGAGTGTTTCTATTTCTGATTTGAAACTACTCTTTTTGGGGGGGGGAGAAGTCATTACTTAAAAAGCAAGAAATAGTCTCTTCTGGATTCTTCCGGAAGACACATGTTGCAAAAAGAAAGTGAACAGCAGTTCCTTCTTTGCTTTCTTTACACTGGGGGTATGGCCAGGGACGGAGCTTGTGCCAGCGGTGTGGAGACAAGTCTGTCAGCCTCTTGTGGCAGCCTCTGGCTTGGTTTAAAACCTAAGACAGTTAGAGCCATCCAGAAATGGAGAGATCCTGGGAGGGTTAGGGGCTAACCTCTCAGGGACTCATTAGGGGAGAGGCTGGCACGCAGTGCCCTTCTTGTGATGCAGGTGCTGCACATTTGTCTTTGGAGATGAGAGTCTGGAAAAGTCAGGTTTGTGATTGAGCTTGTACAGCGCTTCGAGCCTTTGTGCCCACGGCCCTGCTCTTCATCTACTGAGTTCTAATGTGGGGTCTGCATTTTATCTTTGCATCCTTTGTAGAGTATTTCATTTTATTTTGTTCTTTTTGCCAGTCCTGGGGCTATCCTCAGGGCCTGAGCACTATCTCTGGTTTCTTTTTGCTCAAGGCTAGCACTCTACCACTTGAGCTACAGCACCACTTCCGGCTTTTTCTGCTTATGGGGTGCGGAGGAATCAAACCCAGGGCTTCATGCATGCTAGGCGAGCACTCTACCACTAAGCCACATCCCCAGCCCCTCTAGAGTATTTTTATACAGGAAATTGGACATGCATCTTTTACACAGAATTGACCTTGTTGCATACCTAGTGATTCCTCCAGTCTTTACAACAAGTTGCATTTATATCTCAGACAAATACTGAATGCCTGACGAAAAATTCTTTTTTCTTTGATATTTTCAGTTATTTCTGATTTTGGGAGAGGGAAGATTAAAATTAATTTTCTTAGTTTCAGAATTACCAAAGTGTGGAGCTGGGAATGTGGCTTAGTGGTGGTAGAGTGCTTGCCTAGCGTGCATGAAGCCCACCCTGGGTTCAATTCCTCGGCACCACATACACGGTGTAGCCCAGGTGATAGAGCACTAGCCTGGAGCACAAAGAAGCTTTGAACACTTCTTACTAAAAAATTCTGTTATATGTTAGTTTTATTGGAGAAGTGATAGTTCTAACAATAGGTTTGAGAAAGGAATGAAAAAGGTCTTTGGGATGTCTCCTGACTTATCTATCATCAGTTGGCTTTGTAGCTAATACTTTAATGAATAACATTTAGAAGTTTAGTATTGGCATTTATTACAGTTTCTTCATTGGATTGTTTTTCTCTGCTCAAGAGATTTGGCTCATGTTAGGCTCTAAATTGGATTAAATTCTTACTGTATGTGGACTTTGGCTTTAGCATTAGTGGATTGGTAATAGATATTCTCCATTTTATTATCTGGCTTGGCCATCTGGCATGCCATGTTATTTTGAAATCTCTATTTAGCTTTTCATTAGACACGGGGCAAAAGCTTTAGACTCTTAACCCTGGCTGAATTTTTTTTTCCTTTCAGTTCCAATTATGGGGTTTGAACTCCCTTAGGGCTTGGGTGCTGCCCCTGAGTTTTTATACCCAAGGCTTATACTCTATCACTTTCCGTTTTCTGGTGGTTAATTGGAGATAAGACTCTCACAGACTTTCTGCCCAGGCTGGCTTTGAACTGCAGTCCTCAAATCTCAGCTTCCTTACTAGCTAGGAATTACAGGTGTGAGCTGCGGGGGGGCGGGGGGGAGGAGAGAGGGGGGGACAGGTCTTCTATTTTATCTTTTTTTTTTTTTTTTTGCCAGTTCTGGGGCTTGAACTCAGGGCCTGGGCACTGTCCCTGAGCCTCTGTGCTCAAGACTAGCACTCTACCACTGAGCCACAGCATCATTTCTGGCCTTTTCTGTTTTTGTGGTTTGGAGGAATGGAACCCAGGGCTTCATGTATGCATGGCAAGCACTCTACCACTAACCTACTTTCCCAGCTCTGGTTGGTGAAATTTTGAAGTAGAAGTTTGATTAAATGTTTTGAGTTTAGCCGGGTTGTTAAGTTCTTATCTCTAGTTAACCAACAAAAAGCCACGTGTGCGAATGGGGCTCAAAGGAGTAGAGCACTAGCCTTGAGCACAAAAGTTCAAGGACATGGTCCATGCTCTGAGTTCAAGCCTCTGGACTGTACTGTGTGGAGTGTGTGTGAGTATACATACATACATACATACATACATACATACACACACTAATGCAAAGCACAGTGCTGTAGCTCACACCTATAGTCCTAGGTACTCAGGAAGCTGAGATCCGAGGATTTCCATTCAAAGCCAGTCCTGGCAGGAAAGTCTGTCAAACTCATATTTCCAATTAACTACCCCAAAAATCTGGAAAGGGAGCTATGATCAAGCTAAGGAATGGGGGCCCAGGCCCTGAGTTCAAGCCCCAGGACTGTCACAGAAGAGAGAAAGAGGGAGAGAGAGAAATACAATGTCACTTTATTGTGAAAAAGAAATGGGGACTGTGTGTTTTTAGGCTGAGTTTTGTTACACAATTCTTGTTTCAGAAATAGAGACAAGCTATAGACATGGGAGTTGGCTGGGGGGAGGGCACTGCCACATGTGTAAAAGTGCTACCATTAGGAGACACAGTGAACAGAAGCTTTCTAGTAGTTTACAGTTGCTTTACAATTTCTTTTCTTATTTAATAGAAAGTATTTCCTGGTTTGCTTCATAAATTAGTATTCTGAGACAGCCATTTTTTAATCTTTTTTTGTTTATTAATTGAACACAAATTTTTTTACAAGGTGTTGTGCAAAAAGGGTACAGTTACATAGTAGGGCAGTGTGTGCATTTCTTGTGATATCTTTTTTTTTTTTTTTTTGGCCAGTCCTGGGCCTTGGACTCAGGGCCTGAGCACTGTCCCAGGCTTCATTTTGCTCAAGGCTAGCACTCTGCCCCTTGAGCCACAGCGCCACTTCTGGCCGTTTTCTGTATATGTGGTGCTGGGGAATCGAACCCAGGGCCTCATGTATACGAGGCCCAGCCCTCTTGTGATATCTTATGTCCTGTTTTTCTATCCCTTCTCTAGGTCAGGTAGACATATATACAATATACAATGTATCAAGAACATATACAGTATTCACAGACTTGGTCTCTACTGTCTCTCCGTCTCCCTTTGTTAACAGTCATATATCAGGGAGATCATGCCCCTTTGTTTTCTGTGTTCTAGGCTTGTCTCGCTCAACATTATTTGTTCGAGTTCTGACCATTTCCCTGCGAATAACAATATTTCACCATTCCTAATCGCTATGTAGTATTCCATTGTGTATAAGTACCATATTTTTTAGATCCATTCGTCTGTGGAGGGGCATCTGGGTTGTTACCATATTTTGGCTATTGTGAATTGTGCCGCGATAAACATGGAAGTACAAATGTCTTTTTGATATCTTGGGTTTTGCTGTTTAGGATAGATGCCTAGGAGTGGTATGGCTGGGTCATAGGGTAGGTCTATATTGAGCTTTTTGAGAAACCTCCATACTGTTCTCCAAAGTGGTTGTACTAATTTGCACTCCCACCAACAATGGAGAAGGGTTCCTCTTTCCCCGCACCCCCTCCAGCATTTGTTGTTTCCTGAGTTCAGAGTATAGGCCATTCTAACTGGGGTGAGGTGGTATCTCAGGGTTGTTTTTATATGCATTTCCTCATGTGTTTCTTTGCCATTTTTATATCTTCTCTTGTGAAGTCTCTCTTTAGCTCTTTTGCCCATTTCCTAATTGGTTTATTGGGCTTGGAGGGGCTTAGTTTTTTGAGTTCTCTGTAGATGACAGATATCAGGCCTTTGTCTGTTGCTGTGCTGGTAAATATCTTTTCCCATATCGTTGGCTGTCTTTCTATTTTGGTGGCTATGTCCTTAGCTGTGCAGAAACTTTTTAATTTGTAGTAGTCCCATTTGTCGAGTCTTTCCCCTATTTGCCCCTGGGACTCTATTCAGGAAGTTCCTTCCTGTGCCTATAAGTTCTAGCATCTTTCCTACTCTGTCCTTCAGTAGTTTCAAGGATTCAGGTGAGACAGCCATTTTTAAAGTTTACTGATTTTAAAAGACCATGATTACCTAGGGCAATTCTTACCTGTTCAGTTGAATCCATTTTGTTGTTGTTAAAAGCTTATTATGGGTTAATAATCAGTTGCTTCAAGCTGAACAGTGTTTTGTTAAGGGGGAGACAGCATATATTAATTCCTTAGCCATAATTATTGTAGAAACACTGTTTTGAGGAACACACAGTTGGTTACATACAGTTCTTTATGTCTTCACGAGTTCTTAACTGTGTTTTCTAACTCTGTCCTGTGATGATAAAAAATGCATTCCCTTATGGAGGATTAAAGAGTTGCTAACCATTTCTCTGAGTGTTGTAGTTGATAAAGTTCAAAAAATTTCTTGACACCTGATAATTGATGGCTATTAAAAAAAGCAGTAATAGGGGCTGGGGATATGGCCTAGTGGCAAGAGTGCCTGCCTCGGATACACGAGGCCCTAGGTTCGATTCCCCAGCACCACATATACAGAAAACGGCCAGAAGGGGCACTGTGGCTCAAGTGGCAGAGTGCTAGCCTTGAGCGGGAAGAAGCCAGGGACAGTGCTCAGGCCCTGAGTCCAAGGCCCAGGACTGGCCAAAAAAAAAAACAAAAAAAACAAAAAAAGCAGTAATAGGTTTCAAAATTTTGTTTTAGGAATTTGGAAGTAATTTCTAAGTTAAGTTCTAGGGAGGGAGAGAAATTCACTGGTTTTCCAAAAGAATTGGCACTGAGTTAGAGCCCACCTCTATCACTTATGTCAAAACTTCAGGGTCTTTCATACCTTAACAGCTAGCAAACCCCTTTCTTCTCCCCCTCCCCTCCCCTCCCCTCCCCTCCCCTCCCCTCCCCTCCTCTCCTCCCCTCCTTTCCATTTTTGTGTTTGTCCTGGGGCTTGAACTCAAGGCCTGTGGGACGGTCCTTGAGCTTGTTTTTTTCCCCCAAGGCTAGTGCTCTACCACTTTGTCCGTAGCTCCACTTGTGGCTTTTGGATGGTTAATTGGAGAAAAGAGTTGCAAGGACTTTTTCCCCTGGGCCATATTCTATCCCTGGATCTCAACCTCCTTGGTACAGTTACTGGTGTGAGCCACTGGCTCTGGGCTTATTTTCTTTTTCTTTTAGGAACCCTGTCTTAGTTGGATCAGATAATTTGAACCTAAACCTCATTTTTGAAAACTGACCACTTTGTTTTGTTTTTTTCTTTGTACTGGGATTTGAGCACTGGGCCTTGTGCTTGCTAGGTTGGCACTCTAACCACTTGAGCCATACCCCAGCCATGTTTTTTGCTGGCTATTTTGGAGGTGGAATCTAGGGAACTTTTCTTCTCAGGCTGGCCTTGAAAATTGATTCTTCTGATCTCAGCCTCCTGTGTGGCTAGGAATATTGTGAGCCACTGGTCCCCCTGTTTGTTTGTTTGTTTACCAGTCTTGGGGCCTGAACTCCTGGGCTTGGGCACCATCTTTGAGCCCTTTTTGCTCAAGGCTAGCAGTCTTACCATTTTGAGCAACAGCGCCACTTCCTGTTTTCCGGTGTTTAATTGGAGGAAAGGATCCCTTGCACCTTCCTTCTTGCCCCACTGGCTTCAAACCATGATTCTCAGACCTCAGCTTCTTGAGTAGTTAGGATTACAGGCATGAGTTACTGGTGCCAGTCTTGTGTTGTTTTTTTTTTTTAATAGGTGTTTACTCAGCTTTTTTTTCTAGATGCTAAAGGTAAAGGTTGTAAGCATGGTAAGGCATAGGAAATTTTGGGGTTTATGGTTTAATAATGGGCAACCCCCGACAAGCAAGAACAATAGAAAGCAATGGTTCTCAAACATACCTAATCTGCTCTAGAATTTGATGATGACTTCTTTGAGAATTTTAAGACAAGTGGGGGCAGAGGGGAAGAGAATGGTGTGTTTTCAGCTGTTCTCAATCACTTGCCTTGTCTCTAGCACCCAGAATAGTATCTGGCAAATACTAGGCACACCGCGATTATTTATGCGGTGAACATGGATGAACATGGCTCATCCAGGGCAGAAATTCTCTAGGGAGAAGTAGATGCCAGCAGATTAGATGAAGCTTGGTGAAAAATATGAACTTTGATCTGTAGGCCCTTGATGGATTTTTAAGATCCTTATTTGTTAATTTGATAGAGACCGTCACTTCTACTTTGGGCTGGTGCATGCTCAGGGGAAAAAGAGTAGGTTTTCGGCTGGTAAGGAAAGGAAGGGATTAGGAGGAGAGAGGGTCTGGAAGGCTTAAAGTCTAGGTTACTATCCTGGGGACCTGGAGGGCAGATAGTGTAGTTGGCTTGAGCGTGGTGGGATGTAGCTAAATAACTATAACCTCTTTGCTTCAAGAGTTCATAAGCACTTCTTGGATTTCCTCTTCCCTGGAAGACTCTTCCCTGGGATACATTTGCATAATTTACTTCCTCCATTCAGCCTGTTTTTTTTTTGTTGTTTTTTTTTGCCAGTCCTGGGCCTTGGACTCAGGGCCTGAGCACTGTCTCTGGCTTCTTTTTGCTCAAGGCTAGCACTCTGCCACTTGAGACACAGCGCCTCTTCTGGCCTTTTCTGTTTATGTGGTGCTGAGGAATCGAACCCAGGGCTTCAGGTATCTGAGGTGAGCATTCTTGCCCCTAAGCCATATTCCCAGCCCCCAGTTGAGCCTTTTGTTTGTAAGGACATGGGTCTTCTCATTACTCTCTATCATTTTAACTCTGTCTGATGTTGACCTTTCTGATAGTTCCAAGCCTGTGGGGAAAGGCACCGGAGTTCCCTTGCTGTATCACTAGCCCCTAAAAGCAAAATGTGTTTGAGAGCAACACAGAGAAATGCAACAAAAGATGATCAGTGGGGGGATGGGAGGGAGATAAAGAGAAAGCAGGCCAGTGGAACTAGTGGGAGGGTCCGGGGAGGCTGGAGAAGATTAAATATTGTTGAAGTAGACTATTACCAACTATGGAAATGGAACAAGGGCCCTGTTACTTAGAGGGCAGGGTAGAGGGGGGTTAGAAAACAGTATTAACAAGTGTGGAGATGTGACAGAGCATCTCCCCTATAGATAGTTGTTGAGTCAGTGACTTCTGTGGGAAGAGATCTGGAAGGGGGAGGTCTTTGGGAGCCAGCAGCATTCAGAGTCCTGAGAGCAGCAGTTTCTCAGAGCAGAGTCCTGGGACTCCTGGTGGTTCTTGAAATCCTTTCATGGGTCCATTAAGTCAGGATTGTTTGTAATTATTATGTTATTTTGGCTTTTGACTCTGTTGACAATGGTGTGTAAAACTACTACCTCATACAGATCAAAACTGTGGTACCAAACTAGTGGTTATGACATTGTTACACCATTTGCAGTATTCTTTGCTACCTTGAATGAGTAGTTTTAAAACCCAGTTAATCTAACACAATTGAATGAAGCAACAAAAATTGATTTTGTTATCATTTAGCGCTTCCACCTCTTTACTATTCTGTGACAGGATGGAAATAGGCGTAAAACATGCTGGCAGACAATTGTGTGGTTGAGTTAAAGAACAGTAGCTATTTAGATGTGTAGATACTGGCAGATATTTTCTCAAAAATGAACAAATTGAACCAGATACTTAAAACTGACAGTATTGTTGCCAATAATAAAATAGAGCATTCAAACAAAAGGTAAAATTTCTGAAAACTTGATTATATACCATGAGGTGGACAGCATCCTATAATTTGAAGACTTGAACAAGGCTTGAACTCAGAGCCTGGGCTCTGTCCCTGAGTTTCTTTTGCTCAAGGCTAGTACTCTTCCACTGCTCCTTTTCTGGCTTTTTTGGTATTTTAGTGTAGATAAGAGTCTCATAGGGGCTGGGAATATGGCCTAGTGGTGAAGTGCTTGCCTCATTTAAAAAAAAAAAAAAGAATCTCATAGACTTTTTTAGATCTCAGCCTCCTGATAGCAAGGATTACAGGTGTGAGCAAGGGTGCCAGGTTGTTGTTTTTATTTTTATTTTTTTTAGGATGTAGAAGATGGTACCCCAGGCCTAATGTATGCTAGACAAGTACTCCACCACTGAGTTACAGTCCAGGCCCAGAGTTCAAGCCCCAAGACTGACAAAAAAGGGCTAGATTCATGGCTCAGCAGAAGAGTGTGCATACCTAGCCAGTGTAAAGTCCTGAATTCAAACCTCAGTACTCCCAAATGTATAGTCTCATGCTTAGTAGACCTTAGAATGAAAACCTCCAGAGACCCTTGATTGTGTCTTTTTTTTTTTTGCCAGTCCTGGGCCTTGGACTCAGGGCCTGAGCACTGTCCCTGGCTTCTTCCCGCTCAAGGCTAGCACTCTGCCACTTGAGCCACAGCGCCGCTTCTGGCCGTTTTCTGTATATGTGGTGCTGGGGAATCGAACCTAGGGCCTCGTGTATCCGAGGCAGGCACTCTTGCCACTAGGCTATATCCCCAGCCCCCTTGATTGTGTCTTACTCTTCAGCTCGCCTCCTTTCCTAAGATGCTTCCCCAAATCCTAACAAACTTACACATTGGGTGACTGAAGTCAGCTCCAGAAGGGTCTACCGCAGAGCTACACCCTCTACTCTCTTCCTTACCTCTTTCTTTTTTTTTTTTTAAATTCTAGTGGCTACCAGTTATCCTTCTTAATGGCCCATAGCTATATCACTCCAGTTTTCTGCATGTCTTGCCATGGCCTGTCTCTTCTCTCCTCGGGACACTAGTCATTGGGTAGAGGTTCACCCTAATTCAGGGTGACACATTTTAGCTTAACTAATCATATCTGCAGTGACTCCTCCCCAAATAAGGTTAGGTCTCAGTTCCAGTTGGTCTTCAGTTTTTTTGGGAGCAATACTGTTTTAACTTGCTCTAATTACCTAGTGCCTAATCTTTCATCTACATCTCTTTGGGTTCTGAACTATTTCCTCTCTGTGTGTATATGTACACACACACACGCACACACAGATTGAGTCCTGAGGCTTGAACTCAGGGCCTGGGCACTGTCTCTGAGCTTGAACTCTACTGCTTCAGCCACAGCGCTACTTCCGGCTTTTTGTGTTTATGTGATACTGAGGAGTGGAACCCAGGGCTTCATGCATGGTAGGCAGCATTCTACCACTGTTTTCTGGGTGTTTTTTTTTTGCCAGTCCTGGGGCTTGAACTCAAGGTCTGAGCACTGTCCCTGGCTTTTTGCTCAAGGCTAGCACTACCTCTGGAGCCACAGCACCACTTCCGGCCTTTTCTGTTTATGTGGTACTGAGGAATCCAACCCAGGGCTTCATGCATGATAGGTAAGCTCTCTAAGCCACATTCCCAGTCCCGCATTCTACCACGAAGCCACATTCCTAGCCCATTTGCTTTGTTTTTAACCTTCACTTCAAGGCAGAGCTTGTAAGTAGAAGTCTCAGTTGCAGGTTGAAGAAATTGAGGAAAAGACTTAATAGAAAAGATAAATGTCATACAGGGATTCTGGGTATTTTACAGAACCAGAGTTCCAGAAAAGATTGGGTTTTTCAGATAAGCATGCAATCAGTGGAAAGAAAAACCATACAGGGGTCACTGTCCATTGTTTTGCTTTTCTTCTTGTCTGTGAGCAAGTTGTATGCCAGGTAAGAAGCTCCTAGAAATGGCTGGGATGTGTTTGTTTGTTTGTTTGTTTATTTATTTATTTATTTTTGGCCAGTCCTGGGGCTTGGACTCAGGGCCTGAGCACTGTCCCTGGCTTCTTTTTGCTCAAGGCTAGTACTCTGCCTCTTGAGCTACAGCGCCACTTCTGGCCATTTTCTGTATATGTGGTGCTGGGGAATCGAACCCAGGGCCTCATGTATATGAGGCAGGCACTCTTGCCACTAGGCCATATCCCCAGCCCCTTGTTTATTTTTTTAATTCATTTTTATTTTCATTTTTTGTTTGGGGCCTTGAACTCAGGGCCTGGGTACTGTCCCTGACCTTCTTTGTGCTCAAGGCTAGCACTCTACCACTTTGAGTCACAAAGCCACTTCTAGGTTTTTGGTGTAGTAAATTGGAGATGAGAGCCTCACAGGGACTTTTCTGCTTGGGCTGGTTTCAAACTGCAGTCCTTAGATCTCAGCTTCCTGAATAGCCAGGATTACAGGTGTGAGCCACAGGTCACAGGTGCCTGACGTGTGTGTGTGTGTGTGTGTGTGTGTGTGTGTGTGTGTGTGTGTGTTGCTAGTCCTGGGGCTGGAACTCAGGGCCTGGGCACTGTTCCTGAGAGCCTCTTTGTGCTCAAGACTAGCACGCTACCACTTGAGCCACAACTCTACTTGTGGCTTTTGGTAGTTAGTTGTAGGTAAGAGTCTCATGGACCTCCTTGTCTGGGCTGGCAATGAGCCTGGATCTTGAGATCTCAACATCCTGAGTAGTGAGGATTACAGGGAAGAGCCACCACCAGTGCTGAGCTGTGGGCTCTGTTCTTGAACCTGACTGACAGCATTCCTGAAGAGTGCCCTGTGTGTGTGTCACATGCAGTCCTAGGAGTTAGGGTTTTCTGGGAAATGCCTCAGACAAATAGGCAGTGTCAGGCTGAGGAACAGAGGCTTGTGGGAGGAACAGTTAGGACTTGAACTTAAAGGAGTTTTTTGAGGACAGATAGGGTTATTGCAGAAGCTTTTGCTTCCGCATTACAAGGAAAGAGAAGCATGTTTTCAGGAAACTGAAGTTGGTGATCAGGGAAAATCATGTGTTTAACCATGATGGGGAAGGCATTCAGGAGGTACCTTTTGCATCAATAAGTGACTCACATGCTCTCACTATAGATCTAACACTCTTCTTTCTTAAGTATGGAAAATGAACAACATGTTTAAAATTTGACATTTTAGCTGGTTAGCACATACCTGTAGTCTCAGCTGCTCAGGAGGCTGAAACAGAAGGATCTTTTGAGTGATCCCCCCAGGAATTTCAAGACCAACTTGGACAGCTAAATAAACAAATATTAAAGAAGAGAAGTAGTTGTATATATTTTAGAATATTTTCTTTAATTATAAAGGATCTGCTCTCTCTTTTAAAATAAAATTATTTGTGTTTTTGTTTTTGGTGGTCATGGAGCTTGAGTGCTCAGGACCTGAACACTTGACTGAGGACTCTGAGCTTTTTGCTTAAGTCTGTCACTCTACCACTTGAGCTACAGTTCCACTTCTGGCATTTTGGTGGTTAATTGGGAGATGGGGGTTTCACAGACTTTCAGGTCCAGGCTGACTTAAAACTACCATCTTCACATCTCAGCCTCCTGAGTAGATAGGATTACAGGCATGAGCCACTGGCACCTGGCTCTATTTTAAAGTTTCCAAAGTAGTATATAGTATATTAATTAAAATCTAATAGAGAAATCTGGGATGTAGAGAGAAAATTATGTATATATGTATGTATGTGTGTATGTATGCATATATGTATGTCGGTTGCAGGGCTTGAACTCAGTTCTGGGCATTGCCCCTGAGCTTTTGTGCTGAAGACTAGCACTCTCCCACTTGAGGCACAGCATCATTTCTGGCCTTTTCTGTTGATGTGGTACTGAGGAATGGAACCCAGGGCTCCATGCATGCTAGGAAAGTACTCTACCACTACACTACATTCCCAGCCCCTAGCTCTTTGCTTTTAATTTCTGTATTTTATATCTTGTCTAATAAAGTTTTTGTTAGTAACAGTGACATAGTGTTCTGTGGTCATAATGTGGCTATGGAGCACTTGAAATATGGCTGTTATAACTGAGAAAGTAGCTTGTAATCCTAGCTACTCAAGGTTGAGATCTGAGGATCACAGTTTAAAGCCAGCTTGGGCAAGAAAGTCCATGAGACTTTTAATTTCCAATTAAAGCTCCCAATGCCAGAGGGGGTCTGTGGCTCAGGTGGCAGTGCTCAGGCCCTGAGTCCAAGCCCCAGGCAAAAAAAAAAAAGAAAAAAAGTGAAGTATTAAAGTTACTTAAAAAAACTTGGATTTGGCTAGTTTTAATAGATCCCCATCTACTGTGTGTGGTCTTTGGGTTTGGTGTTTGCCAGAAGTCGGCTGTAGAGGTACCTTGTATTCCTAGTGTGTTCTGTTTCTTTGGTAGGAGCAGAGAATTTCCTTGTTTGTAATTTTCCCAGGGAAAAGTCGAGGTTATCACCAGTGTCATTGTACTTTCTTTTGGGGGTCAGTGACCTAGATTAGACGTTGAGGAGGAGCACAGAAAGTGCCTCCAAAGCCACAGGATCCTTTTCTTTGCCAAATCCCTTAAAGGTGGGTATGCATTTTGCCCTCATGCTTCAGCTCTGCTTATTGCAAAGATGGGGCTCGGCAATTTAGGATTATCCGGCCCAGGCTTTCAGCAGTTGGTTGAGACCTGAGCCCTGCAGTCTCCAAAAATAATTTATCAAGGTTATATCAGTAATACTATGTTATAATTATATTAACTGATACTGTATCAGTTACCTGTTGCTGCATCACAAACTGCTCTCAAAGCGGAGTGAATGAAACAGTAATTATTTGTCTATTTGTCCAGTCTCTACATTGTCAGTGTGGGGAGGGCTCTGCTAGGAATGCCTATCTCTGGCGAAACCAAGTGTTTACAGTCTTGGGGGGGATAGTGGGGTGATAGGAGCTGCTGTTGTTGCTGCTGCTTCTTTTGGAGCTTGAATTCAGCATGCCTTGTACTCTCGTTTAGCTTTTTCTGCTCAAAGCTGGCACTCTACCACTTGAGCCATTATTCCAGTCTGTGTGTGTGTGTGTGTGTGTGTGTGTGTGCCCGCGTGCGTGCACCAGTACTGTGCCTTGAACTCAGGGTCTGAGTATGGGCATGTTCCTCAGTTTTTTTCTCCTCCTTCCTATTTCCTCCCTCCTCCCCCCCCACCTTGAACTTTTATGCTCAAGGCTAGTGCTCTGCCACTTGATCTACATGCTCCACTTCTGGCTCTTTGTTGGTTAATCGTAGATAAGAGTTTCATGGACTTCACTGCCTGGGCTGGCTTTGAACTTTATTCCTCCTCAGATCTCAGCCTCCTGAGTAGGTAGGATTAGAGGCATGAACCACCAGTGCCTGGCCCCCCCCCCCCCCCGCTCCCCCCCCCCCCCCCCCGCTCCGGGCCTGGGCATTATCCTTGAGCTTTTTTCACTCGAGGTTTAGCACTCTACCACTTTGAGCCATAGGGGCACTTACCAGTTTCCTGGAGGTTAATTGGAGGTGAGAGTCTCTCTCTTGGCTGGCTTTAAACCGTGATCCTCAGATCTTGGCCTCCTGAGTAGCTAGGATTACAGGTGTGAGCCTACAGAACACCATTTGGTCTTCTGTTTTATCTAGGGTAGTCTGAAACCCCTGGAATCCTGCCTCAGCTTGCTAAGTGGTAGGACCACAGGTCTCCATTTGTTGGTAAGAGGTTGGTGATATTTTGAAGTAGAAATTCAGTTAATCGGGGCTGGGGATGTAGCCTAGTGGCAAGAATGCCTGCCTCGGATACACGAGGCCCTAGGTTCGATTCCCCAGCACCACATATACAGAAAACGGCCAGAAGCGGCGCTGTGGCTCAAGTGGCAGAGTGCTAGCCTTGAGCTGGAAGAAGCCAGGGACAGTGCTCAGGCCCTGAGTCCAAGGCCCAGGACTGGCCAAAAAAAAAAAAAAAAAAAAAAAAGAAATTCAGTTAAATGTTCGAGTTAAGCCAGGTTGAGTTAAGCTCTTATCTCCCACCAAAAAGCTAAGTGCAGATGGGGCTTATTCTTTTTAACTCTCATAAGATTAACATTTTGAGCAGGCGCTGGTGGCTCACACCTGTAATTATAGCTACCCAGGAGGCAGAGATCATGGTTTAAAGCCATCCTCGGCAAGAAAGTCTCTGATACTTTTACCTCCAATTAGTCCCCAGAAAACCAGAAGTGGTTCTGTGGCTCAAAGTAATAGAGTGCTAGCCTTGAGCTAAGAAACTCACAGGTAGTGTCCAGGCCCTAAATTCAAGCCCCATGATGGGAGGGGCGGGGGAGATGAACATTTTGAATTAGTATAACTTTTTGTTTTGTATCTGGGAGATAGATAAAAGCAACTCTTCAGTAGGCAGCAATACCTTGCAATTCATCAACTCTTATGCATAATAGTATGTAGGAAGTGTTTGTTAAACTTGGAATATTGGCTTTTGGGTGTGGCTCAAGTGGGAGAACACTAGTCTAGCAGTACAAGGTCCCAAGTTCTATCTCAAGTACTGCAAATTACATAAATAAACAAATCAGTATTAGTTTTGGGAAGAAGTAAAGTGAGATTAAGAAAGCTGGATTTGGGGCTGGGAATGTGGCTTAGTGATAGAGTGCTTGCCTAGCACGGCATGAATTCCTGGGTTCCTCAGCACCACATAAACAGACAAAGCCAGAAGTTATGATAGAGTGCTCAGGCCCTGAGTTCAAGCCCCAGGACTGGGGGGAAAAAAGCTGGATTTGATTGGTGAAGAAGGTTCTTTTTTTTCCCTTCTTTTTCTTTTGCTAGTCCTTCCTTTTGCTATCCTGGAACTTTTTACTTGGGCTACGACTCTGCTTCTGGCTTTTTTGAGGCTTAATTGGAGATTGAGTCTTATGGACTTCACTGCCCAAACTGGCTTTGAACCACAAGTCTCAGATCTCAGCTTTCTAAGTAGCTAGGGTTACAGGTATGAGCTAAGCCAGCCCTGTTAAGGAAGGAGGTATTTATTTGTTTTTATTCTTGGTTTTGGGGATTAGCCTGAGGGTCTTCTGAATGCTAGGGAAGCACTATCACTGGGCTACCTCCCTAAAGCTACTTTCTAAGAGGGAGGGATTAGTTGTTAAAAAGAAATACTGTTTTCTGAATGTAAAGGAGTAAAGCAAAATCACAAACACATTAATGTAGTTATTCTTTGGCAAACTGAATATAAGTAGGTCTGACGTTTTGTACATAACGACTTTCCTGTGAATGACAGTTTGAGGTTAATTGGGTCATTGGGAGAAAAGGCAGAAAGGAGGAACCTACAACACGATGAATAACTGATTAGACAAGTGGATTCTCTTCCTAGCTGCTGTTTGTGTGACGGGCTGCTAGGAATCACTAGAGGAGAACGCAGTGGCAGTGTGATGAGCTCCAGCAGGTCTTGCACCTGAGCTGCTGCACCGCCGGTTCCTGTCACCCCAGGGTCTGAGGGACGTACCTGTAATTAAGCTCTTTGGTCTGAAATAAACTTTGTCACATTATAGTAAAATTCTAGTTTGGGATGTGTTATGGAAACAGATATTTTAGGTCTTGAATGGCTAGGTGAAATGTACAACAATGAACTGGCCAGCCTCAGGTGTTCTGAGTATGCTCTGACGTGTAGCTTATTCTTTATAATAAAAACTATTTTTAGGGGCTGGGAATATGGCCTAGTGGTAGAGTGCTTGCCTCATATACATGAAGCCCTGGGTTCGATTCCTCAGTACCACTTATATAGAAAAAGCCAGAAGTGGCGCTGTAGCTCAAAGTGGTAGAGTGCTAGCCTTGAACAAAAAAAGAAGCCAGGGACAGTGCTCAGGCCCTGAGTTCAAGCTCCAGAACTGGCAAAAAAACAAAAACTGATTTTAGGGCTGGGAATATGGCCGAGTGGCAAGAGTGCTTGCCTTGTATACATGAAGCCCTGGGTTCGATTCCCCAGCACCACATATATAGAAAACGACCAGAAGTGGCGCTGTGGCTCAAGTGGCAGAGTGCTAGCCTTGAGCAAAAAAGCCAGGGACAGTGCTCAGGCCCTGAGTCCAAGCTCCAGGCCTGGCAAAACAACAACAATAAAAAAGCCACACACACACACACCTAATTTTAGAAGCCACTGAAGGCACTGGTGGCTCAGGCCTGTAATCCTAGCAACTCTCAGGAGGCTGTGATCTGAGGATCAAGGTTCAAAGGCAACCTGGGCAGCAAACTCCATGAGAGTCTTTTATCTCCAATTAACCATTGGAAAACTGAAAGTGGAGCTGTGGTTCAAAGTGATAGAGCCACTAGCCTTGAGCAGAAAAGCTGAGGATCAGCACCTAACCCCTGAGTTTAAGCCCCACAACTGACAAAAACAAAAATCAAAACTAATTTTAGGACTCATTCTTTTTTTTTTTTTGGTCGGTCATGAGGCTTGAACTCTGGGCCTGGGTGCTGTCCCTGAGCTCTTCAGCTCAAGGGTATAGTGCTCTACCACTTGAGCCACAGTTCCACTTCTGGTTTTCTGGTGGCTAATTGGAGATAAAAGAGTCTCATGGCCTCTCCTGCCCAGGCTGGCTTTTTTTTTTTTCTTTTTCTTTTCTTTTTTTTTTTTTTGGCCGGTCCTGGGCCTTAGACTCAGGGCCTGAGCACTGTCCCTGGCTTCTTTTTGCTCAAGGCTAGCACTCTGCCACTTGAGCCACAGCGCCACTTCTGGCCATTTTCTGTATATGTGGTGCTGGGGAATTGAACCCAGGGCCTCATGTATACGAGGCAAGCTCTCTTGCCACTAGGCCATATCCCCAGCCCCCCAGGCTGGCTTTGAACCTTGGTCCTCAGATCTCAGTCTCCTGAGTAGCTAGGATTACAGGTGTGAGCCACCAGCGCCCAGCTCAGGAATATAATTAATTCTTAAGGAAATATACCAGTGCAATTTCTCCCTCCATGCTAGTTAGGCCTATAGCCTTTTTGCTTTTCCCTTAACCCTACCAGAGATTGAACCATGGCTTAGAGCTTGAACTGCTTTACCAACTGAGTTTTGCACCCTGAGTTTTGTAGTCCCTAGCACCCCCCCCCCCTTTTTTTTTTGAGAGGTCATGCTACCATTTTCTTTCTGAAAACAGCCAGGATCTTCCTGCCTCTCTCCTGAATAGCTGGATTACAGGGGAGTGCCACTATCAGCTAGCTTTACTGGGGCTTGAATTTAGGGCCTCATGTCTTGCCTAGCCTTTTTGCTTCTGGCTGACATTCTGCCACTTGAGCCCTGTGCTTTTACTTTCAGCTTTTTGCTGATTAACTAGAGATAAGAGTCTGGATTTGCCTGCCCTGGCTGGCACCAAATTATAACCCTCATATATCAGCTGAGGAGCCAGGATTTTAGGTGTGAACCACTGGCATCTGCCTCACTTGGCTTTCTTGTTCATGGCTGGCATTCCGCCATTTGAACTATGATTCCAGTTTGACAGTTTGCTGGTTAATTGGAGGTGGAATCCAAACTTTTCTGTCTGGGTTGGCTTTGAACAGTCACTCAGATCTCAGCCTCCTGAGTGCCGTGATTGAAGGTGTAAGCCACTGGTACCCACCTGCTTTTCTCTCTCTCTCTGTGTCTCTCTTGTCTCTGTCTTTGTGGTATGTATGTGTGTTGTGTGCATGTGCATTCATGCACACGCGTGTGCCAGTCCTGGGGCTGGGCCTTGAACTCAGCCCGGGTGCTGTGAGCTTTTTTGCCCAAGGCTAGCAGTCTACCATTTGAGCCACAACTCCAGTTCTGTAAACATTAGTTAGTTGGAGATCTTACATGGACTTTCTGCCCCATGAGCTTTGAAGAAATAAATCTTTTAGTCCCAAGAAAAATGAAGGCTCTGTTATCCAATATTTCTTTTAAAAGTCCTATAGGAGCTGGATGCCAGTGGCCCACACCTGTCTTCAGTGCTGATAGGGTCTGCCACACCAGGCTGCCTTTGGTTCTGCCCTGTATCTCCTAGCTTTTCCAGCCCTTCCTTTTCCACTCCTAGGCCTCAAGGCTAGATTTAAAATCCTGCTTTCACTTGGAAGTGCCTTTCAACAAGCAGGTGTCAGGCTCTGCAAGATTGTGTTGAATGTGTAGTATATTACCGTTTATGTACCACACCTAACACAGAGGAGAAGAGAAGCCGGGCCTTTCTGATGGAGTTGGAGATGATTGCATGTTGGTTTAGGTGAGCTCCCTTCTCCTCTCCCCTCTCCTGTGTTATCCCCTAGTGTACCCTTTTTTTCCTTCCTTTTGTGTGGTATGTTCTCTCTTTTTTTTTTTTTCCTACCTCACCCATATTCAGCCCTGTTGGCTGTTATGTAAGGCCCACATTGGAATCAACACAAAGATCCCCAAATTTATAGCACCCTAGATGTCTCAGAATACTCCCCATGCTCTTTGGCCAGCTGTCATGAGGCCAAACTACTATTGACTAAGGAACTCATTTGAAAAATAAGTTGTAGGAAACTTCCTTATTTTTTGTTAGTTGTGGGACTTGAACTCAGGGCCTGGGTGCTGTACTTGATCTTTCTCCATCAAACACTCTACCACTCGATCTAGCACCCAGCCTTTTTTTTTATTGTTAATGGCTGTAGTTATTAACTAATGGACCATAAAACTTCAGAATTGGTTTTTTTTTTTTTTTTTTTTGGCCAGTCCTGGGCCTTGGACTCAGGGCCTGAGCACTGTCCCTGGCTTCTTCCCGCTCAAGGCTAGCACTCCACCACCTGAGCCACAGCGCTGCTTCTGGCTGTTTTCTGTATATGTGGTGCTGGGGAATCGAACCTAGGGCCTCGTGTATCCGAGGCAGGCACTCTTGCCACTAGGCTATATCCCCAGCCCAAAACTTCAGAATTGGATTGGACTCCACCTGACTTTCTTCCTTACTCCTATTGATATTCAAGCAATGATTGCTTTTTTTAAATCAAAGCATGTAAGTCTCCAGGAAGGTGTAGTGCCACCTGCTGTTGGGGCTGTGAACCTTCTCCAGCTAGCTGCTACCATGGGCGCTGCCCATGGTACGCGCCGTCCCCCCCCTCCCCCATCTTGGAGTTTGAATGCTGGGCCTGGGTGCTGTCTCTGAGCTTTTTTTTTTTTTTTGGCCAGTCCTGGGCCTTGGACTCAGGGCCCGAGCACTGTCCCTGGCTTCTTCCCGCTCAAGGCTAGCACTCTGCCACTTGAGCCACAGCGCCGCTTCTGGCCGTTTTCTGTATATGTGGTGCTGGGGAATCGAACCTAGGGCCTCGTGTATCCGAGGCAGGCACTCTTGCCACTAGGCTATATCCCAGCCCCCTGTCTCTGAGCTTTTGTGCTCAACACTAGTGTTTTTGGTGGTTAACTGGACATAAGAGTCTTAAGGACTTTCCTGCCCTGTTGGGTTAAAACTGAGATCTTCAGATCTCAGCCTCTTGAGTACCTATGGTTACCAAGTGTGTCCAGTAGGAACATCTTAATTTACTCGGTCTGCTGACATTGCTGTAGCCTGGTGTTGATGTGTTTCTGTGAATCGAACACTGGAAGTACCTGGCTGAGGGTGAAAAGCATCTGCTGTCCTGTCACCAGAGGAAGAAGAGGGAAAGTTTAGAAAGATCATGAATGATTATATAAAGAAGCCTCGCCAGCATCGTACTTCTTTGGAGAGAGCAAAATTTATCTTGTAGGGGCTGGGAATATGGCCTAGTGGCAAGAGCACTTGCCTCTTATACATGAAGCCCTCGGTTCGATTCCCCAGCACCACATATACAGAAAATGGCCAGAAGTGGCGTTGTGGCTCAAGTGGTAGAGTGCTAGCCTTGAGCAAAAAGAAGCCAGTGACAGTGCCCAGGCCCTGAGTCCAAGGCCCAGGACTGGCAAAAAAAAAAAAAATTATCTTGTAAGAAGGAAACAATTAAAAGATACCAGCCAAGCTGGGCACCAGTGGCTCACGCCTGTAATCCTAGCTAATTAGGAGGCTGAGATCTGAGGATCATGGTTCCAAGCCAAATGGCAGAAAAATCAGTGACTTTTAGCTCCAATAAACCACTCAAAATTGGAAGTGGTACTGTGGCTCAAACTGGTAGAGCACTAGCTTTGAGCTGAAGAGCTCAGGGACAGTGCCCAGGCACAGAGTTCAAGCCCCACAACTGACACCCCACCCCACCCCCCCAAAATAGCCAGCCTGTAGCTTTTCTTGAGAGGTTAAGTGAAATCATTGTCTAAGTACCAAGAGACTACCTTCACTGGATGCCCCTAATTCTCCTTTTGTTTTTGTTATTGTGCCGGTACTGGGGCATGATCCTAGGGCCTAGGTATTGCCCTTTAGCTTTTATTTATTTATTTTTGCCAGTCCTAGGGCTTGAATTCAAGCTCTGAGCACTGTCCCTGCGCTTCTTTTGCTCAAGGCCAGCATTGTACCGCTGAGTCACAGTGCCATGGCTGTTTCTGTGGATGTGGTGCTGAGGAATCGAACCCAGGGCCTCATGTATACTAGGCAAGCACTCTACCACAAAGCCACATTCCCAGTCCGCTCCTTAGGTTTTTTTGCTCAAAGCTAGCACTCTACTTGAGCCACCGCCCCACTTCCAGGCTTTCTGGTGGTTACTTAGAGATAATAGCTTCACAGGTGTTGCTTCCTGAGCTGGCTTCAAGCCATGAGCCTCAGATCTCAGCCTCCAAAGTAGGCAGGATTACAGACGTGTGAGCTACCAGTGCTGAGCCTCTCCTTTTTTTGAGATGGGGTCTTGTGTAGTTGAGGCTGGCTTTAAGTTCGTAACCCTCCTGCCTCTGCTTCCTGAGTACTGGGATTACAGGTACACAGCACTAGGTCTTGCTATTTCTTTTTCTTTCTTCCTTCACCCTCCTCACTCCTTCTGTGCTGGTCCTGGGGCTTGAACTCAGGGCATGGGCACTGTCCTTGAGGTTTTTTGCTTAAGGCTAGCACTCTGTCACTTCAGCCACAACTCTACTTTCAGCTTTTTGGTGGTCAATTAGAGATAGGAGTCTCACAGACTTTCCTGCTTTGGTTGGCCTTGGACGAATCCTCAGATCTCAGCCTCTTGGCCTTGGACGAATCCTCAGATCTCAGCCTCCTGAGTAGCAGGGTTACAGGTGTGACCCACTGGTGTCTGGCTTGGTTCCTCCTGTTTTTGACACTGTGAGCCTATTGGAAAAGCAATGGGGATATTCACAAGTTAAGAACAAAAGGTTTTACAGTTTCTTTCTGGAGGCCACTTTTAGCTGTTCATCATTCGTGTTTTGAAGAAATGCATTTTTTTCTGATTGATATCTTTTGGATCCATGTCTGGCACTTTTATGAGCTGCTTGGCTAGTTGGATGGCGTGGAGTGAAGGGATAGAGGCTTACCTAACTTGGAGAGAGGACTTTGTCACAGCGTTGCTGGCCCGCCTGTGGTTCCCTCCTGGTGATCCATCCCTTTCCCATGCAGTACGAAGGCAGTATCTACGAGACTCACTCTGTGGTGCTACAGTGACTGGCCTCAGTGGACTGGTCTGGAGCAGAGGACTTTTCTGGAGAAACAACAATGGATGTCTCTTGATGGTTGTAGAAGATCATAGGCTGCGTTTGACTGCTGACAGTCAAGAGAGGACAGTGATCTATGTGCTGATGGCTCATGCCTGTAATTGTAGCTACTCAGTAGGTTTTAACCTGGAAGATTAGGGTTCTGGTTTTTTTGTTTGTTTTTCTTTTTCTTTTTTTTTTGGCCAGTCCTGGGGCTTGAATTGAACTCAGGGCCTGAGCACTGCCCCTGGCTTCTTTCTGCTCAAGGCTAGTACTCTGCCACTTGAGCCACAGTGCCCCTTCTGGCCTTTTCTACATATGTGGTGCTGAGGATTTGAACCCAGGGCTTCATGTATATGAGGCAAACACTCTTGCCACTAGGCCCAAGATTCCCAGCCCCAAGATTATAGTTCAAAGCCCACCCATACAAAAAAATTGGAGACTCCTCCAATTTCCTGGCAAAAATTGGGCTGGGGGAATGGCTCAAGGGGTATAGTGCTAGCTGAGAGGAAGCAAGTGAGAGTCCCTGAGTTCACACTCCAACAGTGGGAAAAGAAATTGGGGGCTGGGGATATGGCCTAGTGGCAAGAGCGCTCGCCTCCTATACATGAAGCCCTGGGTTCAATTCCCCAGCACCACATATATATAGAAAATGGCCAGAGGTGGTGCTGTGGCTCAAGTGGCTGAGTGCTAGCCTTGAGCAAAAGGAAGCCAGGGACAGTGCTCAGGCCCTGAGTCCAAGGCCCAGGACTGGCCAAAAACAAACAACAAACAAAAGAAATTGGGGGATGTAGTAGACTATGGAGGCATGGCTCAGTACTAGGACATTTGCCTTACAAGGTCCTCAGTAAGGACCCCCCCCCAAAAAAAAACAAAAAAAAAAAACAAGAGAGAGCACCAAGAAATGGAGAAATGTCTTATGAGAAACTTCCTGTAAGCAGCCTGGCTGAATTCTGCCTCCTTCTGTTTCTCTTCCCAAGGGCTATTCCAGCTCCTGCTGGAGTCCTGCCACCCCCTGTGAAAGCCCAGACTAGATGGCCACTGAAGGTGGGTACTGGAGTTAGGATTGGGTTTTCATTTCTAGAACTGGCCATTCCCCAAAAGATGGAGTCAACATCGAGTGGTGGGGTATCCAGTTCTTTTTCTTTAATCTTTGCTTTCGGCAAGCACAATTTTTAGACAAATAATTGAACAGTGAATTTGTTTACCTAGTAAGAAAATCAGAGCATACTGTCTGGATACCCCGATCTTCCTATTTCTAGGATGCCTCCATCAGAAGATGGAGTATATAAGTCTATTTCCTGCTCCTTCTAAACTAGTACTGGGTTTATTTTATTTTAATTTATAGTGGTACTGAAGGTTGAACTCAGGGCGTCATACTTCCTAGGGAGGGACTAAACTGTTTGAGCCTTCAGTTCTTTCTTGATTTATGGTTCAGGTAGTTTCTTCAGATGGTGGTGGTGGTTTTTTTTTTTTTTGTGTTTTTGTTTGTTTGTTTGTTTTTTGGGCCAGTCCTGGGGCTTGAACTCAGGGCCTGAGCACTGTCCCTGGCTTCTCTTTGCTCAAGGCTAGCACTCTGCCACTTGAGCCACAGTGCCCCTTCTTGGCCATTTTCTGTATATGTGGTGCTGGGGAATTGAACCCAGGGCCTCATGTATACGAGGCAAGCACTCTTGCCACTAGGCCATATCCCCAGCCCAGTGGTCGTTGTTGTTGTTTTTAATCTGTTGTGGGGCATGAACTCAGGGCCTCTACACTGTCCCTGAGCTCTTTTGTTTGAGAATAGTACTCTGCTACTTTGAGCCACAGTGCCACTTTTTGGTTTTTGGCGGCTAATTGGAGATAAGAGTCTCACTGACTTTCCTGTCCTGGCTTTGAACTGCCATCCTCAGATCTCAGACTTCTGGTTAGCTAGCATTACAGGCCTGAGCCACCAGCACCTGGCTCAATTGTTGTTTATTAGGGAAGTTGAAAAGGTTTCCTCCCCTGTCCCTCCCTCTCCCCCATTTCCCTGTCCCTCCCCCTCCCTCCTGGCTGTGCATGCATGCATGCATGCATGTGCTAGTGCTAGGGCTTGAACTCGGGGCCTGGCACCATTGCACAGCTGTTTCCCTTGAGCTCCACTTCTGGCTTTTTGGTGGTTCATTGGAGATAAGAGTCTCTGGACTTCCCTGTCCAGGCTTACTTCAAATTATTGATCCTCAGATCCCAGCCTCCTGAGTAATATTACAGCTATGAACCACCTCCCCTGGCTGTTTAAAGAAAAATCAGCTGTTGGGGCTGGGGATATGGCCTAGTGGCAAGAGAGCTTGCCTAGTATACGTGAGGCCCTGGGTTCGATTCCCCAGCACCACATATACAGAAAAAGGCCAGAAGTGGCGCTGTGGCTCAAGTGGCAGAGTGCTAGCCTTGAGCAAAAGGAAGCCAGGGACAGTGCTCAGGCCCTGAGTTCAAACCCCAGGACTGGCCAAAAAAAAAAAAAAAAAAGAAAGAAAAATCAGTTGTTGTCAGAATAGCAAATCCTGTTTTGTCCTGTTGTATCACCAGACTATATTAGGTAGAACTGAGAGGAGACAAAAAGTTTGTAACAGAAGAAAGTTGTTGCTAAGCAAATATTTGTCTGTTGCTCTGAGCCAATCAAAGCACTAAGCATTCAGTGAGGAATTTGGCAGAGGTTGGCATCAGGATCTGAGCTCCAGACCTGTCCCTCTTCTGCCCACAATTGTGCTTCCACTTTTCTTCAGGTAAGAAGGTCACACTGCTCAGTTCTGTGGAAACTGTCCCATCAAATTCCATAGCCAGGAACACAAACACCAGGTGGCTCTCTTCCCCAGCTTACCTCTGAGGTTTACCTTGCTGGAAAATTCAAGGACCTAATTATTCCTGTTAGGGAGGTTATGTATTTCACTTGCTTGTGATCATTCCTCAGTAATAATAACTTAGATGGAGTTTTATTATTATAGCCTTGTATACACAAATAAGTATGTGTGTGACTAGTCAGGTTCTACCACTTACTAGGCCCTACTACTTGAACTACACCTCCATCCTCAGTCCTGCTTTTTTTTTTTTTTTTTTTAAATCCGTAATGAGGCTTGAACTCAGGGGCCTAAGTGCTGTCCCTGAGCTCTTCAGCTTAATGCTAGCACTCTACCACTTGAGCCACAGCACCATTTCTGGTTTTTTGGTGATTAATTGGAGATAAGAGTCTCACAAACGTTCCTGCCTGGGCCGGCTTTGAACTGTGATCCTCATATCTCAGCCTCCTGAGTAGCTAGGATTACAGGCTTGAGTCATTGACACCTGACTAATCCTGCTTTACTTGCTGGCTATTTTGGAGATGGAGCCTAGTAAACTTTTCTGTCAAGGTTGGCCTTGAACCATGATCCTCCATATAATAGCCTCTCGAGTAGCCGAGATTACAGGGATCAGCCGTATCAGTGCCTGGCTATTACTTCTTAAAGTCATCTCTAATTCTTGTGTGAATGTGTTTGCATGCATGCCAATCCTGGAGTTTGAACTCAGGGCCTGGGCACTGTCCCTGAGCTGCCTTTTTGCTCAAGGGTAGCACCCTATCACTTGAGCCACAGCACCACTTCTGGGTTTTTTTCTGTGTATGTGGTAGTGAGGAATCAAAACCCAGTGCTTCATGCATGCTAGGCAAGTACTCTACCACTGAACCACATTCCAGCCCTGTTCCTTCATCTGTACCTCCCCCTTTGCCCTCCCAAAGACAGATAAATGAACAAACAAGTCAAAAAAAGAAAATAAAAACAACAACAAAGAACCTTGTTTCCATTTCCTGGAATTCATTTTTGATAACTATTATATGATCAGAGGTGTACATAGGCATTACACCTTAGTGTTCCTCCACTAAAAATATCCTCCTTTGGTCTCACTGTGTGTGAATGTCTGGTGTCTTGTTCTGATGTAGATCTTCCCCATATGAGAGAAAATGTGCTCTTTGCGCCTCTGAGCTTGGCTTACCTCAACACTATTTGTTCTAAGTCCATCCTTTCTAATCGCTGTGTTAAATTGCATTGTGTATAGGTACCACACTTTAAAATTTATTTTTGCCAGTTCTGGGGCTTGGACTTACGGTCTGAGCACTGTCCCTGTCTTCTTTTTGCTCAAGGCTAGCACTCAACCACTTGAGTCACAGCGCCACTTCTGGCCTTTTCTGTTGATGTGGTGCTGAGGAATCGAACCCAGGGCTTCATGCATGCTAGGCAAGCACACTTAAAAAAAAAATCCACTCATCTATCACATGGCAGGGCTTCATGTATAGGAGGCAAGTACTCTGCCACTAGTCCATATTCCCAGCCCCTACAGAGGGTTTTTTAAAAAAGTG
Source organism: Perognathus longimembris pacificus (assembly GCF_023159225.1). Taxonomy (NCBI): domain Eukaryota; kingdom Metazoa; phylum Chordata; class Mammalia; order Rodentia; family Heteromyidae; genus Perognathus; species Perognathus longimembris. Next base: position 756,268 of record NC_063167.1, on the reverse strand, counting down.
CTTTAAAATTGTTATTATAAAGGCGATATACAGAGTGGTTACGCATATGTCAGGCAAAGAGTACATTTCTTTTTGGACAATGTCACTCACAAAGCTTCTTTTGAGAGAAAAGTTTTAAAATTAAAGAGCTATTATTGTTATTAAGATGTTGTACAGAGGTGCTACCATCTTATTTCATAAGTCAGGTAATGAGGACATTTTTTTTTTTTTTTGGAGACTATCACTCCTTCCTTTTCCTTCCCCCAGTTTTCCCCTCCTACCCCACAAGTTACATAGGTCATTTTCTACATGGTGTGTATGAATAGCATGATTGCATTTGTTCACTGTCCTTACACCCTTTCTGTGCCTCCCCTTGGGACTCTTAGGAGGGGAAGAATCTGAAGCAAAAATCTACAGAGCGCTTTTAATCAGCACTGAAAGTAGGGTATTTAAAAACAATGGGCTAGGGCTGGGGATATGGCCTGGTGGGAAGAGTGCTTGCCTCGTATACTTGAAGCCCTGGGTTCGATTCCCCAGCACCACATATACAGAAAATGGCCAGAAGTGGCGCTGTGACTCAAGTGGCAGAGTGCTAGCCTTGAGCAAAAAAGGAACCCAGGGACAGTGCTCAGGCCCTGAGTCCAAGGCCCAGGACTGGCAAAAAAAAACCGAGAAAAACAACAACAACAACAACAACAAAACAATGGGCTATGGGGCTGGGAATATGGCCTCGTGGTAAAGTGCTCGCCTTGTATACATGAAGCCCTGGGTTCAATTCCTCAGCACCACATATATAGAAAAGGGCCAGAAGTGGCGCTGTGGCTCAGGTGGTAGAGTGCTAGCCTTGAGCAAAAAAGCCAGAGACAATGCTCAGGCCGAGTCCAAGCCCCAGGACTGGCAAAAAAAAAAAAAAAAGAAAAACACACACACACACAAAAAAAAACCCCAAAACACAATGGGCTATTTTAGAAACAGTTAATATTTGGCAGTTAGATTTGGCCACACTAACTTATCAGAAAACTTGGTAGGAAGATGTTCAGATGAGCCTGTCTTGTCCTATGTCCTAGCTCAATATGTAGCTCAACTTACTGCAGACTTGATGTTGCTGTGGAAGCCTCGGTGTGTCTTTTTTTTTTTTTTAAGACCTCACAAAATTTAGGACAAACAAAATTCTCAACCTCAGAATGTGTGAAATCATTGTATGGCTGGCCGACAGAAGTTTTCTCTAAAACCTGAAGTGAGGCATGTGCAGAGAATCCTTGAGGGAGCCCCATTGCACTCAGAACCTGTGCTGGTCTTTTTCCAGTTCCCGTCTACAGGCATCTGACTTGGATTTGCCAAAGCAAAGGTTTGTTCTTAAGCTGAGGCAGCTTGGAAAGTTGCCTTTTCTTTATGTGAATCTAAACTCTTGGCAGAAATTATAGGTTTGCTTTTTTCCCTTTGTTTTGGTCTCCATTTGAGACAAATAATACTTCCTCTCTCCCCAAGTGGGTTTTTTGTTGTTGTTGTTTGTTTTTTCCTTCAGTACTGGAATTTTCAACTTGGTGCCTTACCCTTACTCAGCTTGTTTGCAAGGCTAGCGGCTTTACCACTTTGAGCCACGAGCCTCTTCCAGTTTCTGGTAGTTAACTGGAGATAAGAGTCTCATGGACTTTCCTTCCGGGGCCGACTTCTAACCACAGTCCTTAGATCTCAACCTCCTGAGTAGCTAGGATTACAGGTGTGAGCCACCAGTGCCTGGCAAGAAAAGTATTCTCGTGCTTCAAAATTTAAGGCAGCTTTCCATGGGAGGTACTTGACTTTTTAGTACGCTGAATATTGTAGAATAAAAACCCTGACAAAGACTGGATTGACCGAACCTCCACACACTTATGGCCCTGTTGAGGAAGTGTGTGTTGATTCTTGACATGGCTGTTGTTGCCTCAATTTCTGTTGTTCTCTGGTACCAAATAAAAATTAAGACCTGGAAAAAAGTGACCTCATGTTAAGAGATAAATCAGTGGAAGTAGACTCAAAAGATGAACCCAGTGTTGAAACTGTGGGAAGGAACTGCAAGGAAACTTTATCATTTTAGAAGCTTTAATGAGAAAGGTATACAGTGTCTGTCATGAATGCATAGATGGATATTTCAGGAAATGGAAACTGCAGAAAAAGAATTGAATGTTGGAAACAAAAACAGATAAACAGTGAAGAAACTGTTCAGCGGGTTCTTCAGCAGATGGACCTACATCATGGCCCAGAAGAGGATTAGTGGATCAGACGCTGCCATGTCAATGAAAGTCTGGAGTAGGGCTGGGAATGTGGCTTAGTGGTAGGGTGCTTGCCTACCATGCTTGAAGCCCTGGGTTCAATTCCTCAGTACCACATAAACAGAAAAAGCCACAAGTGGTGCTGTGGCTCAAGTGGTAGAGTGCTAGCCTTGAGCAAAATAAGCTGAGAGACAGTGTGCCCAGGCTCTGAGTTCAAGCCCCAGGACTAGCAAAAGAAAAAAAGTCTGGAGTAAGACAAGTAGAAAAAAGAGACTCTAAATAACACTCATATAGTTGGGAGAAAGAGGACAGGCCACAGGTTGAGAGCTCTTCAGTTAAGAAAGAGACTGTAAACCGCCCACCAGTGGCTCACGCCTGTAGTCCTAGCTACTCAGGAGGCTGAGATCTGAGGATCTTGGTTCCAAGCCAGCCCTGTCAGGAAAGCTCGGGAGACACTTAGCTCCAATTAACCACCAGAAAACAGAAGTGGCACTGTGACTCAAGTGGCAGAGTGCTAGCCTTGATCTGAAGAGCTCAGGGACAGCTCCCGGGCCCAGAGTTCAAGCCACACGATCAACCAGAGAAAGCAAGGGGAGTGGGGAGAAAAGAAAATACACTGGAGACCAGGGATAGGTAAATACAGAGACCCACCACCACCAAGGCACATTGCTCAGACTGCTGAAAAGGGTAAAGCTCTAAAGATAGCTGGGGAAAAGAGGAACAGAATGGTCCCACATTTTTTTGGTTAGAACCTGCTAGTGCACAGATAGTTGAGTAACATTCTAAAAGGACTCAGTCCCTCAGCTTTTACAAAAAGTGAAGACAGATACTTTCTAAAATAAAGGCGGAAGAGAGGGTTTCTCAGATGTAAACCGAGTGTTTTTTGGACAGAGTATGTAGGCTAGAGAACTTTTTGTTTTTGGTCAGTCGTGAAGCTTGAACTCAGGGTCTGAGCACTGTCCCTGAGCTTTTTTGCTCAAGGCTAGCACTCAACCACTTAGGCCACAGCCTCACTTTCTGCGTTTTGGTGGTTAATTGGAGATGAGTCTCATGGGCTTTCTTTCCTCAGGGTGGCGTTGATCTGAGCTCCTCAGATCTCAGCCTCCTGATTAGGGTTTACAGGGGTGAACCACCATTGCCTGGCAAGCCTGCTCTGCTTCGGAGAACAGCTGCAGGTTAGGGTAGCCTAGGCCTTCTGCACTGCTGAACAAGTTTTGGGCTTCCTCTGATATCTTCTCAAGTTTGATGGTTTACTTGGCTACAACAGACAGAATTTAGGACAGCCCTCTATATTTATAGTCCTGTGTCCTGCTCTTCTCGGCCCCCCATAGTGCTGGGGTTTTAACCCGGTGCCTCAGTGCTAGACAAGTGCTCTGCCAGCTTTAAAGTATGGTTATTTTCATGTTCTTCTTTACTCTTGGAGCACTTCCCTCTGCTCTGCCACAGCAAATCATTATTGTTCTAGACTCAGAGTTAGAAACTTTCAAAGGGTCCCTGAGACTACAAAATCAAGGTCTTGGCTTTGCTTCCAAGGGCCTTCAGCTCACAAATTAGGATGTATGTGTGTGCACTTGCACACTCACTGCACATTATGAATGTATGCGTACATGATCCAGGGATGATCATGTGTAGGAATTTATGAAAAATGTTTCCTATTACCTCCGTCTATTGCATGTTGACTCTCCTGTGCTCTATGAACCCTTTCCTCAAGTACAGCCATGTGTTTATGCATTTTGTTTTGTCATACAAATATATACCAGCATTGGGGCTGAGAATATGGATTAGCGGTAGAGTACTTGCCTTGCATATATGAAGCCCTGGGTTACGTGTGTGTATTTATATTTACATTTTTTTTGTTGTGCTTGAGGCTTGAAATCTGGTCCTGAGCTCTTCAGCTAAAGGCTAGTGCTCTACCACTCAAGCCACAGCACCACTTTTCTTTTTTTTTCTTTTTTTTTTTTTTTTGGCCAGTCCTGGGCCTTGGACTCAGGGCCTGAGCACTGTCCCTGGCTTCTTCCCGCTCAAGGCAGCACTCTGCCACTTGAGCCACAGCGCCGCTTCTGGCCGTTTTCTGTATATGTGGTGCTGGGGAATCGAACCTAGGGCCTCGTGTATCCGAGGCAGGCACTCTTGCCACTAGGCTATATCCCCAGCCCCCATAGCACCACTTTTCTAAGAGTCTCTCAGATGTGTCTGCCTGGGCTGGCTATGAACCTCTAGCTCCTCAGATTTCAGTCTCCTGATTATATCCTTGAGCCACCAGCACCTGGTGACTGCTGAAAAGGGTAATCATAAGCAATTAGAGGTTATAACACGAAATGCCATTATTAGCTTCAGCAATAGTTACCATCCCCTTTTTTTTTTTTTTTTTGGCCAGTCCTGGGCCTTGGACTCAGGGCCTGAGCACCGTCCCTGGCTTCTTCCCGCTCAAGGCTAGCACTCTGCCACCCGAGCCACAGTGCCTCTTCTGGCCATTTTCCATATATGGGGTGCTGGGGAATCGAACCGAGAGCTTCATGTGTAGGAGGCAAGCACTCTTGCCACTAGGCCCCAGTAATTACCATCTTATGTACTGTTCTATGTCTTTAAATCTTACAAGCTCAACCCTGTGTGTGGAACTCTCGTGACCAGATGTGTTCTGGAATTCAGGCAGTTTTAATTTTTTTATTTTAAATGTGTGTGTTTTATGTAAGTGGTACTGAGGACTTGAACCCAGAGTTTCATGCATGCTAGGCAAGCAGCCTACTACTAACCCACATTCTCCAACTCAGGCATTTTTTTAGGGAAAAGAAGATGAAGGTAGCACCTGGTTGCTGTATACATAGTATGGTAAAGAATGTCTTTGTTCTTCCTTCTTGAGGTTAGGCTGGTACAGAAGAAATCATTCTGAGCAGTGTACCTGTGCCTTATTTTAATTAATTATTAAGGAATTGGTGAATTTGCCAGTACCAGAGCTTGAATCCAGGCTCCAGTGCTGTTCCTTCACTTTTGCCCACAAAGCTTTGCTCTACCTCTTTAATTGCAATTCTCTTTCTAACTTTTTGGTGGTTAATTGATGATGAGAGTCTTAATGGATTTTCCTGCCTGAACTGGCTTTGAACCTCAATTCTCAGATTTCAGCCTCCTTCGTATTTAGGATTACAGGAGTCAGCCACTTTTACCTGGCTTGTTTTGTTGTTTGTTTTAAATTTTTTATTGTTATTAAGGTGTTGAACAGAGCATTTTTTTTGTTTTGTTGTTTATTGGTCAGCCATGTGGCTTGAACTCATGGACTGGGCACTATCCCTGAACTTTTCTGCTCAAGTGCTCTACTTATAGCTTTCCGGTGGTTAATAGGAGGTAAGAGTGTCATGGACTTTCCCGCCTACACTGGCTTTGAACCTTGATCCTCAGATCTTAGCCATCTGTGTAAGTAGTTGTTTGGGTTTTTTTTGTTTTGTTTTGTTTTTTTGTTTTGTTGGTTGTTGGGCTTGAATTCTGGGCTTGGGTCCTGTTCTTGAGCTTCTTTGTGCTCAAGGCTAGAGCTCTACCACTTGAGCCACAGCACCACTTCCAGTTTTCTGGTGGTTAGTTTTATATAAGAGCCTCACAGCCTTTTCTGCGGGCCTGGCTTTGAACCAACATCCTCAGATCTCAGCCTCCTGAGTAGGATTACAGGTGTGAGCCACTGGCACCCCACAGTTTTGTTTGTTTGTTTCCCCTGTTGCTCACACTGGGGCTTGTGAGTTGGCCTGAGCACTGTCCTGGCTTCTTTTTGCTCAAGGCTAGCACTCTACCTCTTGAGCAACAGTGCCACTTCTGACTCTTTCTGTTTATGTGGTGCTGAGGAATTGAACGCAGGGCTTCATGCATGCTAGGCCAGCACTTTACTGCTAAGCCACATTCCAGCCCATGATTTCAATTTTAACTTTTCCAAAATAAGGTAGTGTACCACCCCCCTCCCCCTCTGGTCCATCCTGGAGCTTGAACTCAGGGCCTGAGTGCTGTTGTGTTTTAGCTCAAGGCTAGCATCCTACCACTTGAGCTACAGCGCTTCTTCTGGTTTTTTGGTAGTTTGCTGGAGATAACTGTCCCATGGATTTTCCTACCCGTGCTGCCTTTGAACCATGATCCTCAGACCGCAGCCTTCTGTGTAGCTAGAATTAACAGGCATGAGCCACCAACCCTTGGCCTCCCTCCAGCCTTTTAACCTTTTTTTTTTTTCCCTCACTGAAATTTATTCTTGTCTTTTCCGTTAATCTCTTCTCATTTCCCTAATGAACTGCTTTCTAAAGATAAAATGGAAGCTCATTTGTACATCCATGCAGGCTGGCAAAAGCCATCTTTCTCAGAGCTCGGATACATCCTTCCTTTCTGGGAGTGATCTTTTGCCAGGTGCCTGCTTGGCAGTCTAGACCCCATCTCCTTGGGATCTCTGAGGGCTCTGATAGCAGGCTCTGGTTCAGTTCACTTTTCTACTGTACCTTTTGTTCTAGCAATGGGTAGCTGATTGTAAGATGCTCTGTTTTTGTCAGGGTTTTTCAGTTTTATTCTAGTTTATATTCACCTTATTGTGAGACCAAACAGAAGGTCCTTACCTGTAGATCCTGTGTTTGAGTAGTCCGTAGAGGGGCCCACAGTTAAGTCTTGTTTTTATGCGGCAGCGAGTCCAGACGGGCTTGCTGACTTAGGCTCGGCTGGCGGGACAGCTGGCGGTACATTCACTCTACAGGAGGCTCGGCACGAAAGCTGTGGTGGTGTGGTGCTCAGGGCAGTCACTTCTCTCCTTAAAGTCTGCTGCATTGCTTGAGTCACAAGGCAGTCTAGGCATTTTAAATAGTGCACGTGGATTTCTTGCTCTGAGTTCTTCTTTTCTTACCTGTCTCTAACTGAAAAATACCTAGAAGAATCTGTATTTAGAGTGTGGACAAACTGTGGCTTTTATTTTATTTTTTGCCAGTCCTGGGGCTTGAACTCAGGGCCTGAGCACTGTCCCTGAGCTTCTTTTGCTCAAGACTAGCACTCTGCCACCACTTAGGCCACAGCACCACTTCCGGCCTTTTCTGTGTATGTGGTACAGAGGAATTAAACCCAGGGCTTCTACCATTAGGCCATATTCCCAGCTCTTGTGGCCCTCATTTTAGAGGAAGCGTCTCACCTGGGGCTAGCAGTGTCCCCGGGGACACAGTACTGCAGGCCAGGAGGACAGGTCAGTTGGGCACTGGACATCACAGCAGCTGTACTGCTGTCAGCACGAAGGACCTCATCTAAAATCAGTGGTGCCAGATGGAGGACCTGCTTCAGAGGGACTGGACTCCTTGAGACAGCCCTGGTGGGGCCTTCCTTGGTGAGGCTTCAGGTCAGAGGTAGCTTGTCTACCTAGCTTGTGTGTTCTGTGATTTCTGCTTACACACCCACTTTTTGTCAAGTGAAACACATAAAATCAAACCATTTTAAAGCGAGCAATTGAGTAGTATTTAGTATATACACCATGTTGTACAAACACTGCTGTTGGACTCCACTGGCCAGAGAAGTTACGCTCCCACACACTACCTTTACCTACGTGTGCAGTGCATTTACCACCAAAGGAAGCTGTACGTCAGGCTTCGGGTTGTTATCCACAGCCCCTTGCAGCCGCTGTGTGCTTCTGTGGAGTTACCAATCTTGTCTACCTCATATGAAACGGGGTCATACAATTTGTGTGTCACTATGAGTGTCTGCAAGGCTCCTCCATGCTCTAGCTTGCGTCAGTTATGGTCAAGTGACACTCCATTTTATGGGTAAACTACTATCGTTTGTTTCTTAGCCATATATCAGTTGGCATTTGTGTAGTTTCCACATTCTGACTGGTAATATGAGTGTTATATACTTGGTATGTACATTTATGTATAGGTACTTTTATTGGGTCCTTGTTTTCAGAGCTCCTCCTCCTCCTCCTCCTCCTCCTCCTCCTCCTCCTCCTCCTCCTCCTCCTCCTCCTCCTCCTCCCTCCTCCCTCCTCCCTCCTCCCTCCTCCTCCCTCCTCCTCCCTCCTCCTCCCTCCTCCTCCCTCCTCCTCCCTCCTCCTCCCTCCTCCTCCTCCACCACCACCACCGGGTCTCATGCAGTTAGACTGGCTCTAAACTCAACATTCTCCTGCCTCAGTCTCCAGCACTTTAGGATTATAGGCATGTATCTCCACACTTGGCTCTTGTTTTCAGTTCTGTTGTGTGTGTACCTAGGACCAGAAATGCTAGGTCACAGAGTAATTCCATGTTTAACTTTTTGAGACCCTATTCAGTTGTTTTCTTGCTGTACTTCATTTTTACTACCAGCATAGTATGTACTTTCCTGTACATAAGCAGTATAATTCCAAAATTAAGCTTGCTAAGTGAGAATTCACAGCAGAACTGTGGAGGAGGGAGTTAACTTGATGATACCTCACCTGACTTCAGATGATGTGTGTGAAAGGAGTTTGTAGACTTCCAAGTTCCTGAATTGATAAGTAGGTAGTAAATTATGAAATGGCAACCTATTTTCACATGGTTCAGTTTGGGGAGATTATAAGTGTCTTTACATGTTTGAATCTTATTATCTGGGAAAGTATAGATATCGCCAAAGAAATCTATAATTAAACTGTGTTCTGGTTGGTGTTGTTTGAGAGGGGTCAGAGGGGCCTCCCCTGTAACCTCTGGCTGTTTGAGACTGAGCCCTGGAAAGAAGGCCAAGGCAGCAGGTTGACAGACACATGGAGTGGAGGTGCCCTTATGTAAGTGTACCTTGAGTTAGAACACAGCCAACAGCCATCTTCTAGAGACTCCCACATGGAGGCTTAGGCTTGTTTGGACCAGGTGAATCTTATGGGTCTTGACAGTGCTTTCAGCAACAGATTTCTTTTTTTGTTTTTATTTTATTTTCTGAATAATTATTTATTGTCAAAGTGCTGTACAGAGGGGTTACAGTTTCATATGTAAGGCAGTGGGTACATTTCTTGTACAATTTGTTAACTCCTTCATTTCCCCTCTCCCCCCATGAGTTGTTCAGTTGGTTTACACCAAATGGTTTTGTAAGTATTGCTTTTGGAGTGGTTTTTTTTTTTTTATCCTTTGTCTCTCAATTTTGATATTCCCTTTCTCTTCCCTAGTTCTAATACCAGTATATACAGTAGCAGATTTCTAACTCCTCCCTCATACCCCCATGCCTTTCAGTTCAACTTAGGGAAATTTTTTTATTTTTTATTTTTGCCAATTCTGGGCCTTGGACTCAGGGCCTGAGCACTGTCGCTGGCTTCTTTTTGCTCAAGGCTAGCACTCTACCTACCACTTGAGCCACAGCGCCACTTCTGGCCTTTTTGTATATATGTGGTGCTGAGGAATCGAACCCAGGGCTTCATGTGTACAAGGCAAGCACTCTTGCCACTAGGCCATATTCCCAGCCCCTAGGGAATTCTTTTCTGGAACATTTATAAGGATTTTTAAAACAGGAAAAGGAAGGGGCTAGGAATATGGCCTAGTGGCAACAGTGCTTGCTTTGTATACATGAAGCCCTGGGTTTGATTCCTCAGCACCACATATATAGAAAACGGCCAGAAGTGTCACTGTGGCTCAAGTGGCAGAGTGCTAGCCTTGAGCAAAATGAAGCCAGGGACAGTGCTCAGGCCCCGAGTCCAAGGCCCAGGACTGGCAAAAAAGAAAAGAAAAGGAAATCTACTTCTGTCTTTTCTGGTGATTGATTGGAGATAAGAGTCTCACGGACTTTCCTGTTTGGGCTGGCTTTGAGTTGCAGTCCTCAGATCTCAGCCTTCTGAGTAGCTAGAGTTACAGATGTGAGCCACCAGCACCCGGTCTATTGCTGGCGTTAACATATATTATTAGCAAAATGTGTTTTTTGTTCACAACATGAATACAATACAAAAATAGTCTTTTCTGTTTGTTACAGACAAACTTACATGTGTTGGAGACAAGACCAGAAGCAACTCTGAATTAAGGTAATTTTGCATGTACAATTGATATTCATCAGTTTTTAAAATACTGCATTTAAATTTCTTCAGGGTTTCTTTTGTGTATGTGAGGGAGAGACAGATACAGAGAGAGAAGATAAGTGCAGAGATGGAAATTAAGTCCAGTGCCTTGTCCAGCACCTGCAGTGAAAAAGAAAAAGTGTATTAAACTAATCTTAAAAACATAACAGGATATTACATGATCATCCAGTTTCTACATTTAGAGAATTTTGCCAGATTTGGGGCTGGGAATATGGCCTAGTGGCAAGAGTGCTTGCCTCGTATACATGAAGCCCTGGGTTCGATTCCTCAGCACCACATATACAGAAAAAGCCAGAAGTGGCGCTGTGGCTCAAGTGGCAGAGTGCTAGCCTTGAGCAAAAAGAAGCCAGGCAGGGACAGTGCTCAGGCCCGCTCAGGACTGGCAAAAAAAGAAAAAAAAAAAGAGAAAGAATTTTGCCAGATTTGTTTAATCCCTTCCTTTTCTTCCTTCCAATCTCTTCTTTCCTTACTAGAAATGATATTAAAGCAAATCCCTCTGACGGAGGTCTGCCTAGCTGCCTAACAAGCTCAAGGCCCTGTTCAGTCCCCAACACCATGAAAATAGAAGAGCAAAAATAAATAAAGAAAATCCCCTAAACCTTCTCATTTTCCTTGTAAGTGTTAGGCATTTCTAACAAGGAAACAGATCTCTTTGGATATTTAACTAAAGAAATGTAGTTTGTGGTAGCCCAGGTCTGTTATCCTAGCTATATGGTGGGGAGGCGTAGGAAGATAGGATTGTAGACTGTACCAGACCAAAGCAAAAATTCAAACCCATCTCTGAAAACTAAGGACTGGAAGTATGTCTCAAGTGGCATGGTACTACACCTGCCTAAGAAATTGGAGGCTCTGAGTTCAAACTCTAGCTAATCACTCCCCCCCCCAAAAAAAGAAAAGAAAACATTAAAAAAAATAATAAAGGAACTATAGCTCAGAACTTCCTGTCATTTGGTAGTCAGACTGTCTTCCTGATTTTCTCTTTTAAATAATTGGTACAGTTAGATTTAGGATCAAGATCCAAAGTCTCTGTGGTTTAAAAAAATGACCTAAATTTTTATTTATGCTGCTACTGGGGCTTGAAGTTAGGGCCTCAAGCTCTTGCTCAGCTTTTTCGTTCACTAGGCTACACTTTCAGTATATATGCTGGCTAATTGCAATAGAATCTTTGGGAGTTTCCTGCCTAGGCCAGCTCTAAACTGTAATCCTCAGGTCTCAGTCTCCTGAGTAACTGGAATTGTCAATGGGAGCCACTAATGCCCAGATTACCTTTTTTTATTGGATACAGTTTTGTTGTCCAGACTACCCTTGAACCCTTAAACTTGGGATATTCTTGTTTAAGCCTTCGAAGACAGGAGACTTACAGATGTATACTGTTGTACCCAGCTCAAAAAGTGATTTTTAATGGAAATTTGAAACAGATGCAAAACATTAATTACTATAAAGAACTCTATCAACAAATTAATTACTTGTTCTGGCTGATATTGTTTTGTATATACCTATTTCCCTTTTTCAGATGTTTTTCTTTTTTTTTTTGGCCAGTCCTGGGCCTTGGACTCAGGGCCTGAGCACTGTCCCTGGCTTCTTCCCGCTCAAGGCTAGCACTCCGCCACTTGAGCCACAGCGCCGCTTCTGGCCGTTTTCTGTATATGTGGTGCTGGGGAATCGAACCTAGGGCCTCGTGTATCCGAGGCAGGCACTCTTGCCACTAGGCTATATCCCCAGCCCCCTTTTTTAGATGTTTTGAAATAATTTGGGGCAGGAAGGTGCAAGGAGTTTATCCTGGGCTTGGTCTCAGGGCCTGGGTGCTGTTCCTGGCTTCTTTTTGCTCAAGGCTAGCACTCTGCCACTTGAGCCACAGCACCACTTCTGGCCGTTTTCTGTATATGTGGTGCTGGGGAATCAAACCCAGGGCTTCATGTATATGAGGTAAGCACTCTTGCCACTAGGCCATATCCCCAGGCCCCCCCCCCCCCCATTTCCAGTTTTCTGGCTGTTAATTGGAAATAAGAGTCTCATAGACTTTCTGCTATAGCTGGCTTCAAATCACAATCCTCAGGTCTCAGCGTCCTGAATAGGATTACAAGTATGAGCCACTTGTGTCCGGCTTGTCCCTAATATTTTGTTCTCAAGGCTGGTGCTCTACCACTTTGAACCACAGCCCCTACTTCCCGTTTTCTGGTAGTTACTGGACATAAGATTCCCATCAACTTTCTGCCTGTTCTGGCTTTGAACTACGGTCCTTAGAACTCTGCCTTTTGAGTAGGTACGAGGATTACAGGGGTGGAGCCACCACCACCCAGAATTTTAGAGGTAGCATTTTGTTCTTAAATCCATTTTTCTTTTCTTCTCCTCCCTCCCTCCCTCCCTCCCTCCCTCCCTCCCTCCCTCCCTCCCTCCCTCCCTCCCTCCCTTCCTCCCTTCCCCTCCTTCCTTCCCTCCCTCTCTCCCCCCTCCCCTTCCTCCCTCTTCTCCCCCCTCCCCTCCCTCCCCTCCCCTTCCTCCTTCCCCCCCTCCCTCCCTTCCCCTCCTTCCTTCCCTCCCTCTCTCCCCCCTCCCCTTCCTTCTTCCCTCCCTCCCTCCCTCCCTCCCTCCCTCCCTCCCTCCCTCCCTCCCTCCCTCCCTCCCTCCCTTTCTCCTGTCAATCATGGGGCTTGACTCTGGGCCTAGGCGCTGTCCCTGAGCTCTTCAGCTCAAGGGAAGTGCTCTACCTTGAGCCACATGGCCATTTTGGTATTCTGGTGATTACTTTTAGATAAGAGTCTCATGGCCTTTCTTCTCCAGGCTGGCTTGAACCACAATCCTCAGATTCAGCCTCCTGAGTAACTAAGATTTATAGGCATGAGCCACCGGGACCTGGCTCTTTTAAATTTTTTATATTGTTCATTATAAAAGTTGTGTAGAGAGGTGTTACAGTTACATGGGTCAATGAAGAATACATTTCTTTTTGGACAATGTCATCCCTTTGTTCTTAGATATTTTGGCATGTGTCTTTAGGAATAAAGTCCCATTACACAATCATTACTTAGCATACTAACAAAGTATATTAGCGGTTTCTTTATATTGTAGCACCCCATCCTTGTCATAATTCCAATATGACTTAGGTGATATTCGCTTGGGTTCAGCTTCATAGACAACTTGACATGTCTGTTTGACATGTCTCAACACACACACACGTGCGCGCGCGCACACACACACGTACGTGCCTCACTCTTGGGGCCTGAACTCAGGGCCTGGGCATTGTTCCTGAGCTTCTATCTATCTATCTATCTATCTATCTATCTATTTATTTTTATTTATTTATTTTTCTTTCAAATTTTTATTATCAAACTGATGTACAGAGAGGTTACAGTTTCATACGTTAGGCATTGGATACATTTCTTGTACTGTTTGTTACCTTGTCCCTCATACCCCCCTCCCCCCTCCCCCCAGCTTCTTTTTGCTCAAGGTCAGCATTCTGCCACTTGAGCCACAGCGCCACTTCCAGCCTTTTCTGTTAATGTAGTATTGACGAATAGAACCCAGGGCTTTATGCATGTTAGGCAAGCCACTCTACTACTAAGCCTCATTCCCAGCCTCTTAAATATCTTTATTCCATAAGTCTCCTTTTGCTTATCTTCTGAAATATTTGTTAAAAGACAAGCCCTCTCCCCGTTGTTTGTCTTGGAGTGTTCTACAGGGTCCATATACTGCAAAGTCTCCTGTGACATTGAACTCTTTAAGGGATAACAGTTTTGTAGGCATGAAGTTGCTGTCAGAATCTTAAAACATGATTTTGAAAATGACTACCATTGTAAATAGCATCCCAATAAGCATAAGTGGTCATTTCGTTCAAATGTCAGTCATTGACCTTGAGTGTGTTCTGTTGAAGGGGAGGGTGGAACTTCATAGCTGAATCACTGGAAGCTGTGAGACACTTTGACATTGAATTTTCCTCTTTAAAAAAAATTCATTTCTTTATTGTCAAAGTAATGTACAGAGGAGAACATTTCATAGGTAAGGCAGGGCATACATTTCTTATCCAACTTGTTACTTCCTCCCTCATTTTCCCTTGCCTTCCCCCTTCCCCATTTCCCTCCCCCCTGAAAATTCCTCTTTAAAACAATTAGTATGCACTGGTTGTACCAGGGGAGTTTTATTGTGATTATCCACATGTGTAAATAAAGTGTCCTGTTAGCTTCCCTGTTCTGCTCTTTGAATTTTTGTTTCAGCCTTGTTATATAGATAATAACACAGGTCTATTTGGCAATATCAGACCAGAACAAAAAGTGACTCAGTGGGAGTCATATTTATATGTCACATACCCAGACCCTGAAAATTACTTATCTATGTATTTACCTTGGTCATTAGCAAACCTACCGCTTGATTGTCATTATTTGTGATTGTCTTGTAGTTCTGCAGTTTTGAGGGCATTGCCAGTATTCATTCTCATGTTGGGGCCCTGATTGGAGGACCTGGCATTGCTCTGTGTGTTTTTAAGTGGGGAAGATATCACTTCAAGCACATCCTATGCATCTGGAACTATTATGAGGAAAGAACTTATTCTGACTCACAGCAATACTGCTTGTTATCTAAGCCAGGACATAGTGCTCTAAGGTGTCCCCCTGACTCCATGCTGAGCGTCAAGTCCAAGGCCTCTCATCGTGAGGGAAACTCTACCACCAAGTTACCCATTTGCCTCATTCATGCCTTTAAATTGCTTAAATTTCTGCCAAAAGCATTTTCAACCCCGAAGTTCCAATTAAAAGCTAATGGCAAATGTGGGTCATAAACAGACATGAGACCTCAGCAGGCCCTGTCTTAGTGGATTAGGCTGGAAAATGCGACCTCAGCATAGCTAGAGCTTACCTGGGCTGTGCCCTCGATGAGAGGAGGCAGGCAGGCAGATCTGATGTTGGGGTTTTCCTGAGGGCTGGGGAGACTAAGGACAGTGAAAAGCAAACGCGTGAGTAAGATTTCTTCAACATACGTCATTTCTTGTTTTTGTAGTAGTACAAGCAGTATTGGGAGGTTCAGTGGAAAACCATGGCCAATAATTATAGTAAATATGCTAGTGATAGATTGATTAGTCTCTGTATGCTTTTCTTTTTTTTTTGGAAAGTTTTTTTATTTGTTTATTAATTGAACACAATTTTTTTTACAAGGTGTTGTGCAAAAAGGGTACAGTTACATAGTAGGGCAATGTGTACATTTCTTGTGATATCTTACGTCCTGTTTTTCTATCCCTTCTCTAGGCTGTATGCTTTTCTTAAGCAACCAAAATTACTACATTAAGACTTATATTGTTCTTCAAATACATTGTTTTTTTAATATACCAAAAGTATTCCCCTAAATTATTACATTATTTTTGTTACTGTTCTTGGTGATATTATATGGTATATTTAGCAGCTTTGAACAATTGGAATAGTTATATTTGAAAATCTCAAAATGTAGAGAAAAGAATGTATATACTTTTGACTCCAGGGCCCAGAGAGCCTGTTAACTTTAGGGATAGGTGGTTAGTAAGCCATAACCATGCATAACGAGTAGAAGTTGCTCCATTCTTTTGTGTTGTTTTTCAAATGTAAACTACTGCTAACATTCTCTTCTGCATATGCAGAAAAGATTTCTGTTTAAATATGCTAGTTGTGCCTTATATGGAAGTAGAAAGTTCTTTTGCTTGAAATATTTTTGCTGTTGTTATTATAAAGGTGGTATACAGAGGGCTTACAGTTGCATAGTCAGGTAGAGAGCACATTTCTTTTTGGACAGGGTCACCTCTTCCCGTGGAGTCTTCCCATTTTTCCTTATATCCCCACTCACAAGTTGTATAGTTCACATTCAGCATAGTGTCCAGTGAGTACCACTGCTTGCATGTTTACCCTTTGTTTATTGCCCTTGCCCTTCCCAAAACAGTTGAATTGAACAAACAAGACAAAAAGAAAACAGCAGCAAAAATAAAAAAAACCTCTTGCTTCCATTTCCTGGAGTAGTTTTGCTGCTTTTTAAGTTCACTGCTGTGTCTATAGCAGTGCCCTTTGCTGTGCTCCATCCCACCTGGAAGCCGGGATTATATGTGTACATTACCTAAGTAGGATCTTTAGCAGCGAAAGTCTATCTCCAAAATCCTCTTTTAGATTTTAATTTTAGAAAATTTAGAAAAGTACATTAGAGACACCATTAAAATTTAATGACGGAACATATTTGTAGCAGCTACAGAAACAAGAAGATCTAAAGTTTGAGGCTAGTTTGACCAGAGGTAGCCCTATCTCAAAAACTATTAAAAAATACACAAGAGGGCTGGGAACATGACT
The DNA here is from genome assembly GCF_023159225.1 of Perognathus longimembris pacificus. Taxonomy (NCBI): domain Eukaryota; kingdom Metazoa; phylum Chordata; class Mammalia; order Rodentia; family Heteromyidae; genus Perognathus; species Perognathus longimembris. Next base: position 739,751 of record NC_063167.1, on the reverse strand, counting down.
CAAGGTGGTAGAGTTTCTGTCTTGCAAGTACAAGACTCAGTTTCAACCTCAGTGTCTTACCTTACCCCACCACCCCAAAGACAAAGTTATAGCCCCAATGGTAGAATACTTCTTGAGGCCCTAAGTTAAAAAACAAAAAAGAGGGGCTGGGGATATAGCCTAGTGGCAAGAGTGCCTGCCTCGGATACACGAGGCCCTAGGTTCGATTCCCCAGCACCACATATACAGAAAAAACGGCCAGAAGCGGCGCTGTGGCTCACGTGGCAGAGTGCTAGCCTTGAGCGGGAAGAAGCCAGGGATAGTGCTCAGGCCCTGAGTCCAAGGCCCAGGACTGGCCAAAAAAAAAAAAAAAGACACCCCCTGCCAAAAAATAAAATCTATACACAGTCCAATGAGAAAAAAATAAAATGTAGCTAGGCATTTCTCTCTCTCTCTCTTTCTCTCTTTTTTTTTTTGGCATTTATTTCTTTATTTTCGGTTATGCTTTCTAGATTCTATGTTCAGATGTTTAAATGCCTAGCAACAGACTTTTCTTTTTTGCTGATGTGTGTAGATTAGAGAATGTGTCTCATGACAGCTGTCAGGCTACTTCCTCCCATGTTAATTGTGCATAATTGGCTGGGGGAGCTTCTTCACATCCAACAGTGACACTTCACAGGGCCTCCTGGCGTGTGCTGACCCCCGGCTGCAGAACTTTCTGCTTGACCCTGGGTACTATAGGAGGGAGGTAAAATCATGTAGGCAGATATTTCAACACATCTTCCCACTTTTAACATCATTTTATGCTCTGTTAGCACATGATTCTGTCATAGAGTGGTAAATATAGACTTCAGTGCTTAGGCTGTGCACAAAATGAGTCCATCTTTTTCTGTAGAGCAATGTTCTCTCTAATGCCGAGGTTCCCCTAGTTGTCCTGGGAGGCTTGAGGAATTTAATGATTCCTAACAACCAGTTTAGCCAGGCATGGTAGCACACACCTGTATTTCTAGTACTTACCATGATCCTACCCGAGCAATTTCAACGCAGATTTGGCTACATAGCCAGAAAAACAAATGAGGGGCGGGAGGAAGGAAGGAAAAGAGCCATTGTTACCAGCAATCGCTCTGGAACTGTCATGCACTCCCTGTGTTTGATTTCTAGACAGTGATGGCAGTAGGCTGTTGTTGGCGAGTGGGGCCCCTTCAGGTCCCAGCCCTGCCTGGTAAGCCTTGATTGGCAGTTGTGTGGGCTGTCTCAAGGTCCGCGCTAGTGAGGACTCGTGAGAACTCATTTTCCCATTTTAACCCAGTTGCCTGTGGCCTCGAGCATCCCCTGCTGTCTTCTGTCCATCCTGTTGGAAGAGATTAGCTGCAAGAGAGTCTGTTGTCCTTACTAAGTGTAAGCTAGAGATCATGGAATCATGGAGTGATGGCAGTTTGGTTTTTTTGTTGTTGTTGTCTTTTGCCAGTCCTGGGGCTTGAACTCGGCCTGGGCACTGTCCCTGAGCTTTTTTTGCTCAAGGCCAGCAGTTTTAACACTTGAGCCACAGCTCCCTTCTGGCTCTTTGTGGTTGATCTGGAGATAAGAATCTCACTTCTCCTGTCCAGGCTAGCTTTGAGCCATAGTCCTCAGATTTCAGCCACCGGAGTAAGTAGTTGGATTACAGAACCAGCCACTAGTGCCTGGCATAAATTGTATTTCTATTATCTTTAAGTAGTTGTACAAAGGGGTTACCATTCAACAAATAGAAAAAAGATTTTTTTTTTTACTTTATTGTTATTATAGAGGTGATGTACAGAGGGGTTACATTGACATGAGTCAAGTGGTACCTTCCCTTTTGCACATTCTCTCTCATTTCCTCTTTCCTCTCTCTACCCGAGTTGTATAGTTTACTTTCATCAATGTCCTTTGTCCTCCACCACTACATCTTTTCATCCGTTTCCCTTGAATTTACAAAGGTGGGCTTATGTTTGTTTGTTTGTTGTCAGTCTTAGGGCTTGTACTCTGGGCCTGAGCGCTGTCCTGAGCTCTTCTGCTCAAGGTTAGTGGTTTGAGCCACAGTGCCACTTCTGGCTTTCAGGTGGGTAATTGGAGATAAAAGTTTCACAGCCTTTTCTGCCGGGGCTGGCTTTGAACTGTGATCCTCAGATCTCAGCCTCCTGAGTAGCTAGGATGATAGGCGTGGGCCACCGGCACTCAACAAGAAGGGGTTTTTTGTGACCCCTTCTTAACCCATATGTGGCTATAGTGCCAAGTACATGTCACACACCCTAGCCTTAGGGTAGGTGGAGAACTCAGAATCATGGTGTCTGGTTCCCAGGTCAGCTGAGGAAGAAAGTTCCTGAGATTCCATCTTTGTAGAAGAAGCTGTACATATAGTGTTGTGTGCCTACCATCCCTAGCTAGGACAGGAAAGATGCCTGGGCAGGAGACAGACTAGTGGAAGAAAGGACTGGTTGTGTGGCTCAGTGGTATAGTGCCAGCCTAGCAAGTTTGGCGACCTGAGTGCAAACTCCAGTGCTGGTGGCTCAGGCCTGTATACCTAGCTAGCCATTCAGGAGGCCGAGATCTGAGGATCATGGGTTTACAGCCAGCCTAGGCAGAAAAGTCCCCATGAGACTCTTACCTCCTGTTAATCACTCAGAAAGCAAAAGTGACTCTGTTACTAGCCTGAGCACAAAGAGGCTCAGGCACAGCACCCAGGCCCTGAGTAAAAGCCCCACAACTGCCGGGGGGCGGGGCGGGGGGGCTGGAATATGGCCTAGTGGTAGGGCACTTGTCTTGTATACATGAAGGCCTGGGTTCAATTCCTCAGCACCCCATATATAGAAAAGAGCCAGAAATGGCGTTGTGGCTCAAGTGAAAGAGTGCTAGCCTGGAGCAAAAAGAAGTCAGGGTCAGTGCTCGGGCCCTGAATTCAAGCCCCAGGACTGCCCCCCCCCCAAAAAAAAAAAAAAAGGAAGAAGAAAGAAATTCCTGTAAGCACCGCACTGTGGTGGCTCATGCTTGCAAATCGTAGCTACTCAGGAGGAAGAGATAGGGAAGATGGAAATTCAAGGCCAGCCTTGGCCAAAAAGAAGCAAGTCTTCCACCCCCCGCCCCCATCCCAACAAACAAACTGTGCGTGGTGGCAAGTGTCTGAGATCCCATACTAGGTGAGAGACAGACTCTCTCTCTCTCTCAAAAAATTCTGCCTGACTAATCTCAAATCACAATCCTTCCACTTTTCAGCCTCTCAGCTAGGATACAAGTGTGAGCTCCCACTAGTGCCTGACTTCATGCAATTTGGTGGGATTTTTTGTTTGTTTGCTTTTGTTTTTGTTCCTGTAATGAGGCTTGAACTCAATACCTCAAACTCTCTCTTGGCTTTTTCTGCCAACATTGGGACTCTCTTAGTTAAGCCATATCTCCACTCTTGGCTTTTCTCTGGTTATTTGGAGTTAAGACTTTTCAAGGACTTTTCTGCCTAAATTATCTTCAAATTGCCTTCTTCAGGGGCTGGGAATATGGCCTAGGGGTAGAGTGCTCATCACCTTGCATGCATGAAGTCCTGGGTTCAATTCCTCAGTGCCACATAAGCAGAAAAAGCCGGAAGTGGCGCTGTGGCTAAAGGGGTAGAGTGCTAGCTTTGAGCAAAAAGGAAGTCAGGGACAGTGCTCAGGCCCTGAGTCCAAGCCCCAGGACTGGCAAAAAAATAAAATAAAACAAATTGCCATCTTCAGATATCAGCCTTCTGCTAGGTTACAATCATGAGCCAGCCATCATTACCTTGCCACAAAATTTTTGGTGGTATACTTGTTCTCCTTTGTAATTTGCATTGAGAATTAAACACCTCAAGAAATGACATTTACATGTGTTTTGTGGTACTTTGGCTATACTTATGGCTGACGTGACAAGATGTTAGTAAAAAATGCTACCTCTTTCTTTTGGAAAAAGATGCCATCTGTTTGACAGAAGTGTTTTCTTTGATGGGGGAACCCTGTCTAAGGTAATTGGGGTGGGTGTGCAAGGTTTATCCTAGGCTGCTTTGGCGTGTACCTAGAAGGATCAAGGTATTACTGCTGAGCCTCCTGATTGGGTAGGAGTGGAAGGCTGGAGCTGCCCCAGGGGCCTTCAGAATGCTGCGTAAACCTTTGGGCACAGGTTCATGACTAACTGCTGGGGGTCCAGTAGCTCGCTTGCTAGATTGCCTTGGTCCTCTTCCCTAAAACAACTGCCAATTGTTTTCTCTGGTTTCTACTCTAGATGTCCATTTTACATTCCTGGTTTTAGGGTGTCCAGAACTTTTTATGAAAAATGTTCCTTATTGCAATTTTGTTTCTCAAGCTACTGCCATATTATCAGCAGTGTATTTCTAGACATTGGCGGGGTGGGGTGGGGTTCCTTTTTGTTTTTTCCAGTCCTGGGGCTTGAACTCTGGCCTGGTCACTGTCCTTTAGCTTCTTTTGGTCACGGCTAGCACTCTACCACTTGAGCCACAGCACCAGTACTGGTCTTTTCTATTTATGTGGCACTGAGGAATCGAACCCAGGGCTTCATGTATGCTAGGTAAGCACTCTACCACTAAGCCACATTCCTAGTCCTAGGTGTTGTGTTTTACAAACAATAGTTACCTTTTTTTTTTGTCTGGTCCTGAACTCTGGGCCTGGGCTTTTTTTTTGGCTGGTCCTGAACTCTGTCCCTGAGCTGCTTTTGCCCAAGGCTAGACCTCTACCACTTGAGCCACAGTGTCACTTTTGGCTTTTTCTGAGTAGTTTATTGGAGATAAGAGTCTCATGGAAGGGTTGGGAATATGGCCTAGTGGCAAGAGTGCTTGCCTTTCATACATGAGGCCCTGGGTTCGATTCCCCAGCACCACATATATAGAAAATGGCCAGATGAGGTGCTGTGGCTCAAGAGGCAGAGTGCTAACCTTGAGCAAAGAGAAACCAGGGACGGTGCTCAGACCCTGAGTCCAAGGCCCAGAACTGGCACACACACATGCACGCACGCGCGCGAGCAAAAAGAGTCTCATGGACTTTCCTGCCCAAGCTGGCTTTGAACCGAGATCCTCAGATCTCAACCACTTAAGTAGCTAGGGTTATCCGCATGAGCTACTGGCATCCAGCTTGAAGTTGCATTTTATTAATGCAGCCCCAAGTAGGTAGCTTATAAAATCTGACGAATGCCAAAGACAAATTCTCAGCTCTGTGTACCTACTCTTTCTTTTCCTTGTTTGTATTTGGTGTGAACCTGGCCTCATGCTTGCCAGTGAGGCACCCTACTACTTTAGTCATGTCCCCAACCCAAGTCCTCTGACTCATCATGAGACCATTGCTCATCGGTTTCATAATCTATTCAACTGTCACCTGTCAGATTTTTTTGCTATTTCTCTTTCAGATCGTTGGTTCTGAGGAGCGTCTAGAGCAGAGACCTGAAGATGAGTGAGCTTGATCAGCTGCGGCAGGAGGCCGAGCAACTGAAGAACCAGATTAGAGTATGTAGCATGTGCCTTTGAGTTGTAGGTCAGAAACTACCCACTGGGGAAGGAGCGACTGTGAGGCATAATTGAGTCGAGTCGTATGTGAAGATACTTAGCCCAATACATGTTTTCACAATCTTGTCTCATATCATAACTTGTTTGTACATGAAATGTTTTCACAGAATTCATAAAGGGCTTTTTTTAGACTTTCGTGTGTGTGCATGCTGACCCTGGGGCTTGAACTTAGGGCCTCGATTCTGTCCCTGAGATTTAGTGGCTCTAGGCCACTCGACCACTTGAGCTCAGCTCCACTTCTGCCTTTTGGGTGGTTAATTGGAAAGAGTTTCATGTACTTTCCTGCCCAGTCTGGCTTGAGCCACAGCCACTGAGTAGCTAGGATTATAGCCATGAGCCACTGACTGGAGCCTGGATTTGATTTATTTTATTTTTTTTCTTTTTTGTTTGGCCAGTCCTGGGGCTTGAACACAGGGCCTGGGCACTGACCGTGAGCTTCTTTTGCTCAAGGCTAGCACTCTGCCACTTGAGCCATAGCGCCACTTACAGCCTTTTCTGTGGTATTGAGGAATTGAACCCAGGGCTTCATGCATGCAAGCACTCTACCACTAAGCCACATCCCCAGCCGTGGATTTGAATTTTTTGTTAATTTGTTCTGTTTTTGTTGCCAGTCCTGGGGCTTGGACTCAGGGCCTGAGCACTGTCCCTGGCTTCTTTTTGCTCAAGGCTAGCACTCTACCATTTGCCGCAATGCCACTTCCGGCTTTTTCTATATATGTGGTGCTGAGGAATCGAACCCAGGGCTTCAGGTATATGAGGCGAGCACTTTACCACTAGGCCATATTCCAAGCCCCCTGGATTTGACTTTTTTATCCTTACCTTGGGAACTATTTTGGGGACCTCTTTTTGGTATGTTCCCAAGGAACATGGCTGCTAAATTGAGGGCAGGAAAAGAGTTGTTCCCACCCTCATCCTTGGTCCTGGGCCTTGAACCCAGGGCCTGGGCACTGTCCCTGAGCTTTTGTTCAAGGCTAGTGCTGTACCACTTGAGCCACAGCACCACTGCTGGATTTCTCTGAGTAGTTTATTGGAGATAACTATCTCATAGCCTTTCCTGCCTGGGCTGGCTTTGAACCACAATCCTCAGATCCCAACCTCCTGAGTAGCTAGATTTACAGGTGTGAGCCACTAGCAGTCTGGCTAAAAAAAGTTTTAAAAATAAGTATTAATATCAACAGTAAAAGGTAACTTGGGTAAGTCTGATTTTTTTTTTTTTTTTGCCTGCCCTGGGGCTTGAACCTAGGGCCTAGGCACTGTCCCTCGGCCTCTTTGTACTTAGGGCTGGTGCTCTATCACTTGAGCCACAGTAGCACTTCTGGCTTTTTCTGAGTTGTTTATCGGTGATAAGAGGCTCATGGACTTTCCTGCCCTGGCTGGCTTGGAACCATGATCCTCAAATTTCAGCCTCCTGACTAGCTAGGATGACAGGCATGAACCACCAGTGCCAGGCTGATTTCTTTTTTAAAGGAGATGTTCTTAAGTGAACAACAGATAGAGTATGTAATACCTAATTGAAGATAAAATCAAACATACTATCACGAGACTCAATTGCTAGACAGACACTTAAGTCACTTGAGTTATGCTTCCAGCCCTGATACTGGAGTTTGAACTCAGAGCCTTGTGTACTTGCTGGGTAGGTACTCTACTGCTGAGCCCTAAGGCAGCATAAATTTAAAAGTAAGCAAAACTGAGTTGTTTTTAGTATAAGCCTGATAGAGAGATAACTAGGGATATAAAATTTGGAGTTTTTAGGGAACTGAAGAATTGTATCTGAAACTTGTTAGGTTTACCCCGAAAAATAATCTCCATGTGACTTTTTTTTTTTTTTTTTTTGCCAGTCCTGGAGCTTGAACTATGGACTTTGGTGCTCTCCTTGAGCTTCTTTAGCTTAAGGAAGGCTAGCACTTTACCACCTGAGCTGTGGCACTATTTCCAGCTTTTTTCTGTTTGTGTGATACTATGAGGAATCAAACCCAGGGCTTCATACATGCTAGGCAGGCACTCTACCACTAAGGCACATTCCCAGACCTTGACATATTGTGTAAGACATTTTTTGCTTTCAAATTCCTCCTAAGTCATGAACTCATATTTGTTCACAGCAAAAATAAAAAAAGAGGCAGTATGACCAAGATGAAGGTCACCCATGTTTTTAAAAATGATGTTTCTTTTCCTCCTGTATGTTCACCCATCACCCTGTATAGTAGGCCCCCTGTGTCCAGTTCCATTGCCCTATTCTTGGTCCCACAGGATAATATATACATGTTTCTTTCTTCTTTTTTCTTTGTTAGCCATGAAGTTTGAACTCTGGGGCTGGACACTGTCCTTGAGCTTTTCTGCTCAAGACTAGCACTCTTCCACTTTGAGCCACAGTCTTAATTCCAGTCTTTTGTTGTTGGTGGTGGTAGTCATGGGGCTCTTACACTCAGGGCCCAGGCACTCTCCCGGAGCTTTTTGCACTCAAGGCTAGAGCTCTTCACCTTTGAACCACAGCACCACTTCTGGTTTTCTGGTGGTGGTTAATTGGAAATAAGAGTCTTATGAACTTTCCAGACCAAGCTAGGTTTAAGCTGCTATCTTCAGATCTCAGCCTCCTTAAGCAGCTAGGATTACAGGTGTAAGCCACCCGTGCCCTGCTTCTTCTAGTGGTTAATTTGAGGTAAAAGTCTCAAAGACTTTCCTGTTTGAGCTGGCGTTGATCCTCAGATCTCAGCCCTCCTGAGTAGCTAGGATTACAGGCATGAACTACCAGCACCTGGCTTGTACATGGTTTTGTTACCACAATTAAAATATACTAAGAAACAAGAAGTGATCATCTTGATTTATTTGTTTGTTTATTTATTGCCAGTCCTGGGTCTTGGACTCGGCCTGGGCACTGTCCCTGGCTTCAGAAACAAGAAGTGACCATCTTCCTTCCTTCCTTCCTTCCTTCCTTCCTTCCTTCCTTCCTTCCTTCCTTCCTTCCTTCCTTCCTTCCTTCCTCCCTTTTTCCCTCCCTCCCTCCCTCCCTCCCTCCCTCCCTCCCTTTCTTTCTTTCTTGGTTTTTTTTTTTTTGGCCAGTCCTGGGGCTTGGACTCAGGGCCTGAGCACTGTCCCTGGCTTCTTTTTGCTCAAGGCTAGCACTCTGCCACTTGAGCCACAGCACCACTTCTGGCCATTTTCTGTATTTGTGGTGCTGGGGAATCAAACCCAGGGTTTCATGTATACAAGGCAAGCACTCTTGCCACTAGGCCATATTCCCAGCCCTCATCTTGAATTTTTTTTTTTTTTTTTTTTGCCAGTCCTGGGCCTTGGACTCAGAGCCTGAGCACTGTCCCTGGCTTCTTTTTGCTCAAGGCTAGCACTCTGCCACTTGAGCCACAGTGCCACTTCTGGCCGTTTTCCATATATGTGGTACTGGGGAATTGAACCCAGGGCTTCATGTATACGAGGCAGGCTCTCTTGCCACTAGGCCATATTCCCAGCCCTCATCTTGAATTTTTTTTTAAAATTTAATTTATTAATTGAACACAAATTTTGTGACAAGGTGTTGTGCAAAAAAGGGTACAGTTACATAGTAGGGCAGTGTGTACATTTCTTGTGATATCTTACGCCCTGTTTTTCTATCCCTTCTCTAGGTCAGGTAGACATACATACAATGTATCAAGAACATATACAGTAGCCACGTGGCCAAGCCCAAGAAAGTTCGCCTAGGGCTTTAAATGTAATGTCGATATTAGACCATATGTCGACAGTAGTCTTATATGAACGTACATACCTAGCTTTTGAGCTATTGTATTCCCCTGAGAGGTCAATTTTTGACCTTTATATGTTGAGTAATTGTTTGGTTTTAGTTACATACTGTTGGGTCGCTGCCCCAATCCTGTGGGGAATACTATCATCTTGAATTTTTTATCTGGTCTTATATCTCAAATACCATTTCATCCAGTATACTGTGGGTGTGGCACTGGGGATTTAAACTCAGTCCTTCATGCTTGCTAGGCAGGTGTTCTACTTGTGATTCCTGCCTCCAGCCCTGTTATTTTGACATCCATCCAACTATCTATATCTGGGAAAGTAGGCACGATCCTAGGAGAGGAGCCTTCTAGCTCTCAGGAAACTGACATCTGAGAATCATAGTTCAAAGCCAGGGCAGAAAAGTCCTGAGCCTCTTATCTCCAATTAATTACCTCAAAGCATCTCGTGGACCTGTGCCTCAAGTGCAAGAGCACTAGCCTTGAGCAAAAAAAACTCAGGGACAATGCTCAGGCCCTGACTTCAAGCCCTAGGACCAACACAAAAAGCAAAAGAACAGAATTTTTAAAAATTGTGTTGTTTTTTTTAACCCAAAGACAATTTGGAATCTAGCGATTTGATTTATTCATACAGTAATAGTAATTTCAGTCTATCTTGTATGCTTCATAAGTTAGCCCATTCACACTGAGGCACTCTGTTCCTGCATGTAGATCCGGGAACATGCAGGAGTGGGAACAGCGCACCAGTGGCTGGCTGCCACTGCAGAAAGTCACTAAAATAAAAATTTCAGTTAGTATGGGGCATGACATCATTCATAACTGCATTGCTAGGTCTTCTAGAACACAGTTGACAAGATAGCATCAGCCAGAAAATCATATTGGTATCGATTGTCTGATTGCAGTTCCTTTGTTTTCCTATAACTTGTATTTAATGATTGTTTAGCTCAAAGACAAAGGCATTAGTGCAAGAACAGTTTGTTAGTGTTTTTTGTTGGTTTGCTTGCATGCTTGAATAGCAGGTATTTTAACCTGTTTTCTCTGGGCTGGGCACTCCCCTCCTGACCTCAGTGCGACTGTAAGAAAGAAAAAGTATGTGTGCCCCTGGGAAGGTGAAACCAGCTCCCAGCTTCCCACTCCTGCCCCAGTGTCAGGGGCAGTTCTTCTGGGCTTTTACTGTGTAGATAAGAAGTGTGCATGTCTTAGATTGATTTGGGTTTTTACAAATTTTCTACTTGCTATTGTCTTGACAGTCTATAGGCATAGTCTGGGAAGTGGGCTTGGGAGTATTAGAGGAAAGGGAAGGCATTTGTTTTTCTTTCCTGTGCTGGTCCTGGGGCTTGAATGCAGGGCCTGGGCACTGTCCAAGGATAATGTTTTACCACAGCTCCACTTCTGACTTTTTTTGTAGTTCTAGTCAAAGATAAGAGTCTCACAGACTTTGCTGCTTGGGCTGGCTTTGAACTCCTGTCCTCACATCTCAGCCTCTGAGTAGCTAGAAATACAGGTGCGAGCCACCAGTGCCTGGCCAAAAAAGGAAGTTTTGAAAAAAGTGCTCCATCATTGTACACACTCTGCTTTTTTAAAACATAGGATTATTTTACTTTAAAAAATAGCATTAAGGGGCTGGGAATATGGCCTAGTGGCAAGAGTATACACGAGCCCTAGTTTGATTCCTCAGCACCACACATATAGAAAACGGCCAGAAGTGGCGCTGTGGCTCAAGTGGCAGAGTGCTAGCTGGGAGCAAAAAGAAGCCAGGGACAGTGCTCAGGTCCCGAGTCCAAGGCCCAGGACTGGCCAAAAATAAAAATAAAAAAATAGCACTGATTATGAAAGAGCTACATTCTGTTTTGCTCCTGGCAGTATCTGGAAGCCCTCTGATGCTTTGGTGGACGAGGTCCTGAGATTGAATGGGTGAAGCATGACTAATTTCCTTTGTCATTATTTCTTAGGATGCTCGAAAAGCGTGTGCAGATGCAACTCTCTCGCAGGTAAGAACCAATTCTACTCTACAGTTGTTTGCTTGGGCCAGAGGCTAGTGCAGGCTGGAGTGGGTTTATTTTGCCTCTCCTATGCAGTGAAGTGTAAAGCCACTGCCAGGACCTTTTATTCAGAAGTCATTCTGATGATAGATATATAGACTAATGGGGTTTTTGAGATAAGAAGAATTTATTTTTCTAGTCATTAGGGATTACTTCTTGTAAAAAGCAAGTAGTTTTAAGATACCATTTTGTCTTAAAATATTTGACATTTTTCTCAGACAGCACTGCAATATTTGACAGCTTGACAGTTTCTCAAACTGTTAAACATAGAATTGCCATATCACCCAGCAGTGTGACTGCTAGATATATATGCCAGAAGAATTGAAAACCGGTTTTCAAACATTCCTCGTGTAGTCACCCTGACCCCCTTGTCCTTGGGAAGCTGTAGGTATATGCTTAACTTTCCTAGAGTACTAGACCTTATAGATGCCCCTACATTCTCAGACCTGTGGAAAATTTAATTTATAAAATAAATTTACAAAGGAAGAGGTTAATAATAACTCATGATAAAATCATGGCAATATATCCTGTGATAGTTGTGTGGACTTTTTTTTTTTTTTTTTTTTTTTGCCAGTCCTGAGGCTTGAACTCGGGTCCTGGCCACTGCCCCTGAGCTTCTTTTGTTCAAAGCTAGCACTCTACCATTTGAGCCACAGTGCCACTTCTAGCCTTTTCTGTTTACGTGGTACTGAGGAATCGAACCCAGGGCTTCATATATACGAGGCACTCTACCACTAAGCCATATTCCCAACCCTGGACTTATACTCTTAGATACCTTCCCACACTGTTTTAAAGCCTGGGGAGTAATAGGGTAAAATGAAGTGACCATCTCAGGCTTGTGGACCTGTGATCACTGCAGTGCCACTGGAATCTATCTAATTGCTAGGTCAGCTACTAAATGGCTGAATGCTGGCATGTTCACACCACTGGACTAGAGAAAGTGATTTCCATTCTGGGTGGGGGAGACTGGGACGGCATAAAATATCACCATGCTACCAGTGTAGAATTTTAAATTCATAAATTGCTTATACCTGGAACTTTCTGTTTATATTTTTTGCCTCCGTTAACTACAGAAAGTAAAATTGTCAATGTAGTGGTAACCACCTTGTGCAACATGTTTTTACACTGAAAGCATTTACAGTAGCTAAACGGTAGAAGAAATCCAGAATTCCTATAGGATGATTATTATGTATCCATGTAATGGAATATTACTCAGTTATGAAAAGAAATGAAACACCTCCATGCTACAACATGGCTAGCCCTCAGAAGCGTGTGTGTGTGTGTGTGTGTGTAAGTTTTATTAGTGGGGCCATATTTCCCACGGGAGAGGGAGCAACATGGCGGCTGCACCTTATCCAGGTGGCAGCTTCTCTCCAGAAGCATTTTGATGAGAACAAAAAGCAGACCACATGGGTTTTCCATTTTATGATTCCATTCATGTGAAATTTCCAAAATAGGAAAATCCTTAGAGACAGGGAGTTTGGCTGGGATCAGGGAGAGGGAAATGGGCATACTGTTTAATGATTGTGATAGTGATTGTGTACAAAACAATGTCAGAGTAGTTACTTTTATGTTAGGTGAACATTACTTATGTGAGGGATAAGAGGAGCCAGGCCTGTAAGGCCTATATGAGGAGAAGTGAAAAAAGGAAGAAGCGTGTCTCTGAAGCCGGCCTAGAGCATCTGTACTGTAAAACCTAAGAATCCTGAGGAGGGTTAGGTGTAGAATAGCATCATGAAAGCCACAGGCCATGACGGACTGGGAAGCCGGAGAGGCCACCAGTGCAGAGCTGCTGCTTCCCATGTTAACCTACAGTAACTTTTATTGTTTTTAAGATCACAAACAACATTGACCCAGTGGGAAGAATCCAGATGCGCACCAGAAGGACACTGCGCGGGCACCTGGCCAAGATCTATGCCATGCATTGGGGCACAGACTCCAGGTACTCATGGTCCTGCAAACTGTTCTGATTTCTAGTGGACAATACAGGTTTGGGAATTAGCCAGGTCTAGTATGCACAGACCCAGATTCTCTGTCCAAATCTCCATGCAGGGTTAAGCTGGCTGCCGCTGTCTTTGCCACCCACAAGAGGCATGTAACACCAGCTCTGCGCTTCCTTGCTTCCCTGCTGACCCCAGTTTTGTGCCCCTCGCTCCTTGCCTCTCTTTCTTCTCAGGACCCTTGTACTTCGGGCTCTCCTGTGGGCTCCCCCTGCAACTCCGAGGGAGGACGTTGTCTTGTCCTCTGCCCTGGTTCCTCCAGTTCTACCTTGTTCTGAAGTTCCTCCACCACTGGTTAGAATGGGAGGGCTGTCCTGGCATTGGAGGATGAAGGGTTTGGTCTGAGGACGTGTGTGGACTTGGTTGGCCTCTGCTTGGCCGGCGTGGGGGGCACGTGTAACATTAGTGGCTGTTACCATCCTGCCACGGGGCCCATCTTGTACTTGTTTCCCATTCAGTTGTCAGAGTGGAATTTTCTGCTTGGCTTTCTTTTTCTTTATTCTGGTAAATAGCCAGAGAACAAAAGATTCTATCTTTAGTTTGTTCTGCAGAGGGTCTCATACAATTTCATTTGCTTCAGATGAGTGCGTGATGGTTTTAGCAATCAGAATAAAATAGGAAGGGGGTGCACACTATGGCACAGAGAACTTGGGACTTTGTGTTTGCTAGACAGGTGGGCCACTCCTTCAGACAGTCCTCGCTTCAGTTAGTGTGTGAATAGGGCTTTGCATTTTTGTTCAGGCACTCATGATTGTCATCGTCCTAGTTAAGCTTTCTGCATAGCTGATGACTGGTGTGTCTACTGCACTAGGTTTTTGTCTGTTTTTCTTTTTCCAGTCCTGGGGCTTGAACTCAGAGCCTGGGCACTGTTCCTGAGCTCTTTAGCTCAAGGCCACCACTTTGAGCCACAGCACCACACCCAGTTTTCTGGTGGTTAAATTTGCATCTCACAGATTTTCCTGTCTGGGCTGGCTTTGAACCGCCATCCTCAGACCTCAGCTTCCTGAGTAGCTAGGATTACAGGTGTGAGGCACCAGCACCAGACCTGATTTTTATGTTATTTATTTATTATTTTATTTATTTTGCCAGTCCTGGGCCTTGGACTCTGGGCCTGAGCACTGTCTCTGGCTTCTTTTTCCTCAAGGCTAGCACTCTACCACTTGAGCCACAGTGCCATTTCTTTTTCTATATATGTGGTGCTGAGGAATCAAACCCAAGGCTTCAAGTATACAAGGCAAGCACTCTACCACTAGGCCATATTTCCAGCCCTTTATTTTTATTTTGAAGTGGCACTAATTGTTTGTATTTATAGAATGCACCATGATTTGATAAACGTTTATATTGTAGACTAAGTTAAACTTAGTAACTTTCCTGTCATTTCCCGTGCTTATCTGTTTTTGTAGTGAGCACACTTACAATCAGTTCTGTAGGCCAGGAGTGGTGGCTCATGCTTTTTATCTGAGCTACTAAGGAAATCGAGATTGGAAGAATTGAGGGTCAGAGTCAGCCTGGGCAAAAAGTTAGTAAGGCCCCATCTCAAATGATAAAACGTGGTGCAAGCCAAATGCTGGTGGCCCACACCTGTAAGCCTAGCTACTCAGGAGGCCGAGACCTGAAGATCATAGTTTGAAACACAGCCTGGGCAGGAAATCCCATGAGACTCTGATCTCCAATAAACTATTCAGAAATGTCTCTATTGCTCAAGTAGTAGAGAGCTAGCCTTGAGCAGAAGCTCAGGGACAGCATTTAGTCCCAGAGTTCAAGCCCTAGGACTGGCAAAAACAAAAGGAAAACAAAAAAACCTAGTGCAGTGTACACACCAGTCATCAGGCATAGCTCAAGTAGTAAGAGTGTCAGCTGTGAATGAAAAAGCCAAGTGAGAGTTCAAGGCCTAGTACTAGTACAAATTAATTTATTTATCTATATATTTATTTATTTAGCGGGTCATGGGCCTTGAACTCTTAGGCACTGTCCTTGACTTTTTTTGCTCAAGGTTCGCACTCTACCACTTGAAATACAGCACCACTTCCTGTTTTGTGGTGGTTAATTGGAGCTTAGAGTCTCATGGACTTTCCAACTTGTAATCCTCAGATCTCAGCCTCCTGAGTGTTAGGATTGTAGCACAATTTGGGAAAAAAAAAAAAGACAACACATAAAAACAGAATCTGAGATTAAGGACAAAAGCTTATTTGGTGTGGCCATTTTGCATACCTGCTTCCTCCAAGAAAGTTAATATAGCAGTGGTGAATCTTAACAGTTTGTACACAAGTATCCTGGTGTACAGATATCATTTTTTGTCATAGCACAACAGTGACATACATAAAAATTGTGAATGGTACATGAACTTAAATGGATCATTATATGTTAGAATTGATACTATTATTTTTGCTTTGAAAAGTGTGCCACTTATGGTTTTCTGGTGGTTCATGGGAGATAAATATCACGGGCTTTCCTTCCCAGGCTGGCTTAAGCTATGATCCTCAGATCTCAGCTTCCTGAGGAGCTGGGATTACAGGCTTAAGCCACCAGCACCCGGCAGTAAAATTTCATTTTTAAACTAAGATTTGGGATATAATTGTCCCATTAATACATTAGTTTCTGCTCTTTCCAAGGTCCGACAATCCCTCTGACTACGAGAGAACCCTTGCCCGAGTAAAATGAAGCATGTCATCCTGTGGCAATCTTCTCTGTGCTCTGTAGTTCTTTGTCTTCCCCCTGGCGCTGCATCTCTTTTGGGAGGGTGCATTGGTGTCGGGGCGCAGTATGGGAACTGCCCTCACGTGTGATGAAGGGCAGAAAGAGTGGCAGTTACCTGACCTGGGATTACTGGGAGGTGTGTCTCCTCTCACCTTCCAGAGGATCAGTGCACAGCTTAGCATTGCCCTCACCGCTCAGCGAGTCAGCACTTACTAAGCTGTCTGACCCCATGGACTGCTCTGAAGGTGACCCATGGTTAGGAGGCTGAACTGATGCTCTGCTCAAAACCTCAGAGGGGCCAGCCAGGAGCAGAGCCACAGAGATGTGCCTTATGCTGTTCTTCGGTGTGGGGGTGAAAGAACATGAGCGGAGGAGTTGGCTTTAAAAATCACTGGAGGGGTGGGTCTGTGGCTCAGTGGTCGAGGGTACGTAGGCACCCCTAGTGTCCCTAACTTCCTCTGGTTAGACTGCTCAAAATAGTCACAAAGGAGTTGGAGGTGTTAGAGCACTTGGTATCATGGTCAAAGCCAAAGCCAAAGGTTCCGAACATTCCCAGTACTGCTCCAACTGGCTTTGAACCACAGTCCCCAGAAACTCAGTGTCCTTTGTGGTTTGGATTATAGACCTGAGCCACTGTACCTACCCAGCTGTTAACTGTGACAGTGACACAGCTTTGCAAGCCCCCCTGCTCTGAAGGATCTCTTGAGTATTTGTGCATCCCAGAGTCACTCTAGCCTGTTTGTTTTCCAGACACCTTAAATTCCTTTGCATGTTAGTCATACTGTCCTTTTGTAATATTCTGTTTTAATTCTGCAAGTACAAAGTGAATTCTCAACACATAGATCCCAAGCTTAGTATTCTTGCTCAGAGCTGGGAGAAGGACATGAAAGGGTTCATGATTGCTCTTGCCTGATGAGGTACAGTATAGCATTCAAGGTGGAGCTGAGGGCCTCCTTACATCAGTAGAAACCTGGATTCCACACTGAGCTTAGTCTGGGAAGTTTCAAGGACTCATTTTTCTGATCATGGAGCTTGACCTTAGAGCCTAGGCACCATCCCTGAGCTTCTTTTGCTCAAGGCTAGCACTCTACCACTTGAGTCACAATGCCACGTCTGGCCTATTCTGTTTATGTGGTGCTAAGGATTGAGCCCTGGGCTTCATGGGTGCTAGGCAAGCACTCTGCCACTAATCCACATTCCCAATTCTCTTCTGGTAGTTAATTGGAGATAAGAGTCTCATGGACTACCTAGCCTGGGCTGGCTTTGAACCTCAATCCTCGATATTAGCCTCCTGAGTAGCTAGGATTACAAGCGTGCGCAACTGGCACCCAGCTTCATGGGCCTATTTTAATTTTAATGGGAAATGTTTCATGAATGTGGAGTTTCGTGAATTTGTCATATCTAGAGCTTTTTATTCCACTATATCCAGACTTTCTCTTTGTCAGAAGAGAAACTTGTATTGAACTAAATATTGATGTATCTGTTTTGGCTTTCATGAGATCTGTGTGTCCAGAAGAATTTGCCACGTCTCAGCTGACAAACACAAAGCCTAACATCCTGGAGGTCTCAGTGGCTACCTGTGACAATACTATCACAAGATGGCTTGACATTTTGATTCTTTTTTCTTACCTTCTTTTTTTTTTTTTGGCCTTAAGCAAATATAGCATTGAATCACCTTAGAATTCACCAAGTTCCTGCTTCCTTTGTAATATTTCTGATGGCTTGTTTTTGTTTTTTCTCCAGACTTCTTGTCAGTGCCTCCCAGGATGGAAAACTCATCATTTGGGACAGTTACACCACAAACAAGGTGGGTTATGAAAGACTCATTGCCAGAACAACACTAGAGAACTAGCTGCTCAAGACCATTTCCCTGATTTGGGCTGGCCACAGGGCAGTCACTGCGAGCTCTGTGTTTAGAAGTGAGGTTCTCTAGGAAGAGCTGCCTGTGGGCTGAAGTTTTTGGTTTCTGGGGATACATTGGTACTGTGGTTCACATGTCTTCACCATGTAGATGGGAGCTGAGTTACATACCTGACTTAGCTCAATCTAAGAAGTTTCATTTCTCATTTATAGTAGACAGAAATGTACCCCCCCCCCCCCCCCGACACACACACGCATTTACTAGGTTTGGGATGTTTTGTTTTTCTTCCTTTTTTGTTAATCCTAGGGCCTGAACTTGAGGCATGGGCACTGCTTCTCAGCTTTTATGTTCAAGGATAATTGAGCCACAGTTCCCCTTCAGGCTTTTTTGATAAGAGTCTCATGGAGACTTCTACTGGGCTGTCTTTGAACTGCAATCCTCAGATCTCAGCCTCCTGAGTAACTAGGATTATAAACAGTAGCCACTGGTCCCTGGCTTGTTGTGTTTTCTAAAGGAGAATTTGAGACCAAGCACCATTTGCACACGCCTGTAATCCTAGCTACTCAGGAAGCTCAGATCTGAGCATTGTATTTCAAAGCCAACCCAGGCAGGAAAGTCTGTGAGACTCTTACCTCTAATTGACCACCAGAAAACCGGGAGTGGTACTGTGGCTCAAAGTGGTAGAGTGCTGTCCTCGAAAAAACAGCTTAGGGACAGCACCTAGGCCCCAAGTTCAAGCCCCGTGACCAACCAAGAAAAAAAGATATTGTAGGTAATAGGCATGGAGTACAAGTTAATTTTTTAAAAATTACTTAGGTGGGCTGGGAATATGGCCTAGTGGTAGAGTGATCGCCTTGTATACATGAAGCCCTGGGTTCGATTCCTCAGTACCACATATATAGAAAAAGCTGAAAGTGGCGCTGTGGCTCAAGTGGTAGAGTGCTAGCCTTGAGCAAAAAGAAGCCAGGGACAGTGCTCAGACCCTGAGTTCAAGCCCCACGACTGGCAAAAAAAATTTTTTTTCCTTAAGTACTAGAAATTAAATTCAGTGGAAGAGAGTTTGCTTAGTACAGTTGAGTCCCTGAATTGGACTACCCAGCATGCCACATAAAAAATGAAATGGAGAGCTGGGTGCTCGAGGCCCACACCTGCTACTCAGGAGGCTGAGATCTGAGGATTGCAATTCAAAGCCAGCCCATGCAGAAAAGTCCACGAGATTCTGTACCTCCAATTAACCACCAGAAAACTGGAAGTGGCGCTGTGGCTCAAGTGGTAGACTGCTAGCCTTGAGCTGAACAGCTCAGGGACAGCACCCAGGCCCCTGACCGCCAGAAAAAGATAAAAGAAACTAATGGAGGCTGTGGGTCAGGGATTACTTCAGTTTAGGAGTTCAAATTCAGCCTGGAAAACACAGACCCTGCCTCACAAAAATAATAAAGGAAGCCTGGGAGTAGAGAACTTACTTGCCAGGCAAGCACAAATCCCAGCATTGTGTTTTTAAAAAATAATTAAGTAGTGGGGTTGGGAATATGGCCTAGTGGCAAGAGTGCTTGCCTCGTATACATGAAGCCCTGGGTTCGATTCCCCAGCACCACATATACAGAAAACGGCCAGAAGTGGCACTGTGGCTCAAGTAGCAGAGTGCTAGGCTTGAGCAAAAAAGAAGCCAAGGACAGTGCTCAGGCCCTGAGTTCAAGGCCCAGGACTGCCCCCCACCCCCAAAATAAATAAAATTAAAAAATACTTTGTTAAAAAAAATAATTAATAGGACTTGGGTCTGTCTTATTTGTAACAAAGCCCTATAGACAGGTACAAACAGTAAATCCTCTTGCAACCCAGAACTCATTACTGAGGCATGCGTTTTGATACACATAAGAAGGAATACGGGGGCTGGGGATATAGCCTAGTGGCAAGAGTGCCTGCCTTGGATACACAAGGCCCTAGGTTCGATTCCCCAGCACCACATATACAGAAAATGGCCAGAAGCGGCGCTGTGGCTCAAGTGGCAGAGTGCTAGCCTTGAGCGGGAAGAAGCCAGGGACAGTGCTCAGGCCCTGAGTCCAAGGCCCAGGACTGGCAAAAAAAAAAAAAAAAAAAAAGGAATATGATTCCTACAATAGTTTGAAGTGATGGGGGGGTGGGGTTGTTGTTAACTCAGGTGGGTTGATGTCTAATTTGATCATTTCATTTCAAATCTTTTGTTTCTTTAAAATGAGTTCATTGCCCTTTTGACAAGCTCTTGAAATGTTTTCATTGTGTCTTTTGTTTTATTTAGCTTGGGTTCTTTTGGGAGACAGTGGTCTCATCTGTGTAGTTCTGGGTGCCCTTGCACCTGTCTACCATGTGATCCTCCTGCCTTGGCCTACCCAGCAGCTGGGGGAAATGCATGCACCACCGTACTGGCTAGTAGTTAATGATCTTGACCTTGAAGGAGTTTCCTGTGCTTCTGTTGTGTAGGTCCACGCCATCCCTCTTCGCTCCTCCTGGGTCATGACCTGTGCGTATGCCCCTTCTGGGAACTATGTGGCCTGCGGAGGCCTGGACAACATTTGCTCCATTTACAATCTGAAAACACGCGAAGGGAATGTACGTGTGAGTCGTGAGCTGGCAGGACATACAGGTACACGTTGTCATTAGTAACCTCACTCCTACAAGCCTGCTTACCCACTTGTCCCCTCTTGTCAACCATTGCTAATGAGACTGACACAGGAAAGTTAAAGTATGGCCATGAGTTTTCCAAAAATGAAAGCAGAGCCAGGACTTAGTATACCTTTACCAATAAGAAACACTTAGATTTGTGGTTATAACCTGAATTCCAGCTCCCTTGTTCACTCTTAGTAGTTGGCGCCTTCCTTTCTCATTTTTAGCATAGAACAGAAGCATTATTTCTGTCCTAAGCCAAACATATACTTTTATAAAGACCAGTGCTTTTTGTTGTTTTTGCCGGTCCTGGGGCTTGAAATGTGGGCCAGGACAATATCCCTGAGCCCCTGGGTTATTGTGCTCAAGACTAGTGCTCTAACACTTGTTACTCCTCCTGCTCCACTACTTGCTTTTTGGTAGTTAAATGGAGGTAAGAATCTCCCAGGGGCTGGGAATATGGCCTAGTGGTAGAGTGCCTCGTATATATGAAGCCCTGGGTTCGATTCCTCCGCACCACATATATAGAAAAAGCCAGAAGTGGTGCTGTGGCTTAGTGGTAGTGTGCTAGCCTTGAGCAAAAAGAAGCCAGGGACAATGCCCTGAGTTCAAGCCCCAGGATTGGGACAAAAAAGAATCTCCCAGACTTTGCTACCCAGGCTGGCTTTGAACCACAGTCCTTGGATCTCAGCCTCCTGAGTAATAGGATTGCAGACCTGAGCCACCAGCCCCTGGCAGTTTTGTCATGTTTTGCTGCTTCTATTTAGAGCTATGTTAGTAAGTGAATCTACATTTACTTTTGTTGGGTCTTCCTGAATACACGATCCTCTCACTTTGACATAGTATCCCTCCCTCGCGTGTTGTAGAGTTTGTTTTATCTAATATTAGTACAACTAATACAGACAGACATTTGTTTAATCTTTTTTTTTTTTTTTTTGGCCAGTCCCCGGGCTTGAACTCAGGGCCTAAACACTGTCCCTGGCTTCTTTGTGCTCAAGGCTAGCACTCTGCCACTTGAGCACAGCACCACTTTTGGCCTTTTCTGTTTATGTGGTGCTGAGGAATCGAACCCAGGGCTTCATGCATGCATGGCGAGCACTCTACCGCTAAGCCACATTCCTGGCCCCATTTGTTTACTTTTGACTTAAGCTTGTCTTAGAACCCCTGGAGCCACTGTACTACTTCTGGTTTTCTGGTGGTTAATTGGAGATAAGAGTCTTACCTGCCTGCTGGAGCTGGCTTTGAACTGCAATCCTCAGATCTCAGCCTCCTGAGTAACTATGATTACAGGCATGAAGCACAAGTGCCTGACCCACCCTGGCCTTCTGTATTACTAACTTGTGGTTTTCTAGAAATAGAGGTTTTTTTTTTTAGGCCTTTCATGTGCTATTTTTAGTGGTTTATCTAGGGGTCACAGTGTAAGTGCAATTGTCGTGTAAACTTTACATTCCAGGATTTTGTTTTTGTTCCTTGTTTTTCTTTTCCATTTTGGCCAGTCCTGGGGCTTGGACTCAGGGCCTGAGCACTGTCCTGGCTTCTTTTTGCTCAAGGCTAGCACTCTGCCAACTTGAGCCACAGTGCCACTTCTGGCTGTTTTCTATATATATGGTGCTAAAGAATCAAACCCAGGGCTTCATGTATATGAGGCAAGCACTCTTGCCACTAGGCCATTTCCCAGCCCTGTTCCTTGTTTTATGAGACAAAACCTCTCCATTGTGTAGCCTGGCTCGCCTTGAACTTCTCTCCTCTCCTCCTTCTGTCTGCTAGTGCTAGGATTACAGTCCACCACCAAGCCTGGCTACATTGAAGCATTCTAGAGAAATTAACTTGCTGATGGCTGTGGTGCACACTTGTGATCTTGGCACTGTGGAAGCGGAGGCAAGAGGATCCTAGTTTGAGGCCAGGCCAGGCTACAATAGCCCCTGCTGCCTTCCCAAAAAGGAAAAGAAATGGGTTTTGAAATTTGAAAAAAATTATGCAACTTTTTACATTTCCATTCACATTTACCTTCTCTAGCACTTTTCCTTTCTCCCTAAAGATATGTTTTCTTCTGACATTTCATTAACCTGAAAACCATTCCTGAGCATCTTTTATGTAGGAGCATCCCTTATTTTTGGGGTGATACATGCTAAATACCCCCAGTGGCGCCTGAGACTGTGGATAGTTCTGAATCCTATATACAAAGCCTACATATTTACAGATTTTGTTTGTTTGTTTCTATCTGTAGATTTTTTTTTTTTTATGTCCTGATACTTAGGGCCGATGCTTAGTACGTGAGCTTTTTTGCTCACGGCTAGCCTTCTACCACTTTTTTTTTTTTTTTTTTTTTTGCCAGTCCTGGGCTTGGACGCAGGGCCTAAGGACTGTCCCTGGCTTCTTTTTTGCTCAAGGCTAGCACTCTGCCACTTGAGCCACAGCGCCAATTCTGGTCGTTTTCTATATATGTGGTGCTGGGGAATTGAACCCAGGGCCTCATGTATACAAGGCGAGCACTCTTGCCACTAGGCCATATTCCCAGCCCGCCTTCTACCACTTTAGGTGTGTCTTTTTTTTTTTTTTTTTTTTTTTTTTGCCAGTCCTGGGCCTTGGACTCAGGGCCTGAGCTCTGTCCCTGGCTTCTTTTTTTTTGCTCAAGGCTAACACTCTGCCACTTGAGTCACAGCGCCACTTCTGGCCATTTTCTGTATATGTGGTGCTGGGGAATCGAACCCAGGCCTTCAAGTATACAAGGCAAGCGCTCTTGCCACTAGGCCATATCCCCAGCCCCAGGTGTGTCTTTTTGATGGCTGACTGGAGGTAAGAATCTTTTTTTTTTTTTTTTTTTTTGGCCATTGTACCAATTTCTTTTTACATGCAGTTTTGACCAAGTGTAGTTAAAAATTCTTTTCACGGGGCTCGGAAGGTGGCTTAGTGGTAGAGTACTTGCCTAGCATGCACAAAGCTCTGGGTTAGATTCCTTAGCACCACACACACAGAAAAAGCCAGAAGTGGTGCTGTGGCTCAAGAGGTAGAGTGCTAGCCTTGAGCAAAAAGAAGCCAGGGACAGTGCTCAGTGCTGAGTTCAAGCACCAGGACTGGCCAAAAAAAAAAATTCTTTTCACATAGATATTGTATAGCTAAGTTGATACAGATAAGCTCTTTGTCAACCCCATATTATCATGAGTTGTGTTTAGGTAGCATCCTGAGCAGTTGCAGTTTTTCCTCACTGGCTGTTTCCTAGGGAACATATACTTGCAAGACCAAAAGAGAGTTTGTAGCATATGCCATGTTTTTCTTATATGTACCTGTGATTTAAGTTTAATTTATTAATTTGGTGTATGAAGAGATTAACAACAGTAAATAGTAAGAAACTAGAACAATTATAGCAGTATACTGTAGTAGAAGTTACTGAGTACTTAGGACATTTTTATTTCTGAAAATTACCATTGTGTTTTCAGCTCTGGGTTGACATGGTAGTGGAAGTCATGCAAAGTAAAACCAGATGGAGTACTACTATAGTTACCCCAGGTGTTTGGGTTTTCATTACTAGAAAAAGCCTATTTTTATTTCATTTCTGAATTTGGTGTTTTTTTTAAATAGAATTCTGTGTTCGCTTGGTGGTGAGGGGTGTTTACTGGTCCTAGAGCTTGAACTCAGGGCCTGGTGGCTGTATGTGAGCTTTTTTGCTCAAGGTTAACACTCCACCACATGGCTCTACTTCCAGCTTTTTTGGTGGTTCGTTGGAGATAAGGTCCTGTTTCCACAGGACATCCTTGTACTTCTAAGACAAACTCTTGGAAACACACTCAATGCCAGAAGCAAGCAAGCCCCTCTGGTGCTATTCTCCAAAAGCCTGGGTAGTGTACTCTAATAGGAAGGCCGCTGCCTCATACTTGGCTTTGAGTGTCAAGGAAATCGGAGGTGTACCCACTGAGGCTCTCTGCAGATAACTTCCACTGCTTAGAACTCAGACAGCCTGCTGGGACTGTCCCTGAGAAGGGCTAGATAGAGTTACCAGAGGGAACCCTAAGTCATGCATGGAGAGCCCATGTAGCATAAGGATTGCCTTTGGAAATGACGACTGTGAATTCATAGTGATTGGGAGACCGTGGGGTTTTTTTGTTTTGTTTGTTTTGTTTTGGTGCCAGCCATGGAAACTCGGGCCTTAGCACTTATCCCTGTGCATCTTTACTCAATGCTAGTGCTGTGCCACTTGAGCCACAGTTCCACTTCTGGTTTTTTGATGGATAATTGGAGATAGGGGCCTCACAGACTTCCCTGCCTGGGCAGGCTTTGAACTACAATTCTCAGCCTCCCGAGTAGCTAGGAGTACAAGGGTGAGCCACCAGCACCCAGTTCCTCAACACTCATCATTTCTGACAAGACAGTGTGGCCTAGGTGTACGACTGCTCTCTGCAGACCTGTAGGGACTGCTGAAGGACTAGACACCTGTGCTTAGAGCTGCCTCAGTACACACGCACACACAGAACTGTCCTGTCGAGGTCACAAGTGTGTGAGCATTTGGCTAGAAGTCTAGCTGGAAGTATTTTGCTGCCCCTGGTGTTGGAAGCATCCAATGCTGGAACCCTTTATGGGTAGTTTGTTCATCCCTCGGGAAGCTGGACATTTTACATAGGAAAGCACAGTGGGATCTTCCGGACAAACTCCAGGAAAGATAGCTTGTCTGCATAGAATGTCTACTAGAGGGTACAACTGGATGGTTAACTCTGTTGCCATTGGCTCTCTTCTTAGCCAAAGGCTGGAGGCAAGACCAGGTACTTCCTCTCAGCCTGAAAGTTCCTATCCAAGAGTGGTCTCTCCATCACCTGGCAAGGTGTCGCGCTCTGGGCAGCCACGACCACGTAACCTACTGCAGCCATGCCTAACCTCCAGGTTCCTGCTTGTGTTTTTTGTTTTTTTCCCCCCGTGTTCTCTCCTGACTGCATCTTTTCCATAACCTTTCATAGTTTTGTTGTGTCTTTTTCAGCATTGCTATCCTCCTAATGAAAAGACTTCCTTGGGGATTTCTTCCCTTGTAAATCTTCAGCGTACTTCATTATCACTTCTCTTTTTCCTTTTCACTGACTCCTTTCAGCAGGTATATCCTCCCCGGTTCCCTTGTCTCTAGCCAGGTGGCTTTCCTTCCAGTTCATTTCTCGGCAGACAGCTCTGTCCTGCCCTAGGACAGAAATTACTGAAGACTTTCTGCTTTGTTCTTGGGGCTGAGTTGGTTACAACTCAAGTAAATTCCTTTGTCATCTGACCTCATTAGCAGTAACTGACCCGGGCCACCCAAAACAGAAATTTGGGAAAGGGAGTTGAAAATACTATATACTATCCAGAGCTACAATGTGATTGTGGTGCTGAGGATGAAAACCAAAGCTGCCTCCTATGTGCTAGGCAAGCACTCTGTCACTGAATTATGTCCCCAGCAACACATTTGTCCAAATTCTGAGAGCTCTAACTGCAGAGAGTTACCAGAGGAACTTTAGGGGCCTTAGGTGCCACCCAGTACCTTGAAGCCTTCTACTTGGCTGAGGCCTACTGCCCATCTGAATGAAGATAAAGGAAAGAAAGGATGGCTGTGCTGACTTGGACCAAGGAGAGTTGGCACCAGGACGCCAGTGAAGAAAAGCTTAGGTGGAGGCCCTGGACTTAGACCAGGCCAAGAGGCACCTCTGTGGGCCAGACTCTTCCTCCTGTGCTGGGATTTATTTATCCTCGGTCCCAGGGACCAAGGGTTTAAGCTTAGGTGGAGGCCCTGGACTTAGACCAGGCCACGAGGCACCTCTGTGGGCCAGACTCTTCCTCCTGTGCTGGGATTTATTCATCCTCGGTCCCAGGGACCAAGGGTTTGACCCTGTGTCTGTTTTTGCCTTCAGTCTGCCAGATGGAAAAGCATGTGGAAGATTGCGGTGTTGTGTGGATGTTGCTGGCTGCTCTGCAGTGTGTGGAACTGTGAAGCGCTGTCTGGCATTGATCCTCTTGGTTGGCATCTCACCTGAAGTCAGCAGCACCTCCTACCTACTTGCGCTGTTGGTTTTGTGATGTTAGTAGTCCCAGTCAGACATAGGACACCTCCCGGAGTGTTCAGAGTGCCTCTGTGTTTCTACATTTAAATGATGGCACAGACAGAACTTGCTAGATTTGGGTCCTCACTGGGGTCTGCTTTTTACCAGGTTACCTGTCCTGCTGCCGATTCCTGGATGACAATCAGATCGTCACCAGTTCTGGAGACACCACGTGGTGAGTACCGGCCAGGGCAGGGCGCGGGCACTAGCTCCACACATACAGAAAGGCTGATTCTTGGCATTAATTAGGCCACTCATTTTTATAATAAGCTGGAGATTTAAAATACAGAACCGCAATGGGAGAATTTCTTGTACTGTTTGTAGGTGTATGAAGTCTGCTTTTTTATGTACCGGTACTAGTGATTTTGATCTTTCATTCAAGGCTGTCTTTGTACCACTTGAACCACATCTACAGTTCTAGCTTTTTTGCTGGTTAATTGGAGATAAGAGTCTTGGGGATTTGTCTGCCTGGGCTGGTTTTAAACCATGATCCTCAGATCTCAGCCCCTTGAATGGAGCTGGGATTATAAGCATGACCCACTGGTACCTGGCTCAAAGTTTACTTTTGAAGAAGAACTGAAATGTGGATGTTTAGGCTACAATTAGACATGGAGTACCTGCTTTTCTTTGTATTTCTGTGTGTAGTATTACCCAGCTACATGATGATCTGTAGCCCTGTGGGTAGGGGATTCAGCTCTTCCTATACGGTACCATCTCATGTGAGTATGAACTTTGTTTTCAGACAGTAGGCATTGTATTTTGAGTGAACAGTACCAGACTCCTTAGTTTTGGAGTCTTCACTTATAGGTAGGTAGAATCCCACTTAAATATAAACTGTAGAATTTTTTATTTGCACCTAAATTATCAGAGAGAGAGAGAGTGTGTGTGTGTGTGTGTGTACATAGTCTTTGTTTTGTTGGTCATGGTGCTTGAACTTGGGGCCTGGGCACTGTCTCTGAACTCTTTTGAATTTGCGTTGTACTCTCAGCCCAGATGATTATTTTGAGACTCTCACAAAAGTCTTTTTGGAAATTTCTGGTCTTTCAAAGGTATGATTGGGTGGCCAGGAATGGCCACCGCTAACTGGGCTGTGGTAGACACCCAGGCACGTGGTTAGCATGGTTCCAAATTTTAGGAGGGGTGGGAGCAACTGAAGGTGTAGGCCTTCACCCATCTTATTAGCAGCCACTTGTAGTCCCACTTAGTGTCCTTGACTAAAATTCCTAGATTGATAACACCAAAACTCCAGACCATCCGTGTTGAAAAACTGGTAGATGTTTCTTGGGATCTTTCTTGGAGTCCTTTTCCCTGCTTCCTTTCTGTTTTTCATGCCATTGTAAAGAGAGTCCTGGTTGGATTTGCATTGCCAGGCTTTCCTGATGGGCATAGACCAGTGGTGTGTAGTGATGCTGCCCTCTGCGTGTCGAAAGCAGAAGCAGCACACAGCTCTGGCCTTCAGCCTCGCTTCTCCACAGGGGCTGTCTCACCGCCACCCTGTCTATCGGGAGCCTGTGGAGAGCTCTGCAGAGCCATTCGTGGAGTTTCTGCTCTCTGGTTATGACTCCAAAGAAGGGCAGTGAGGTTTCACAGTTGCTTTAAGCCACTTTCTACCTGCCATTGTCTCCTTAAGCCCAAGAAGGCAAAGGAGAGAAGACACCGAGAGAGCAGCACCTTCTTCTCCTTCAAGACCCTAGCCAGGGCTTCCTTCTGCCTCTACAAATGACTCATGAGCCTGAGTGGGTGACACAACCCAACACCTGCTTTGAAAGGGACGCAGGCCCTGTTTGTTGGTGTGAGCCAGCCTGGAGCCCAGAGCACCGTAGAACCCCATTCTGTGCTTCCTTTATCTGTCTTCTAAGCGGAGGAGAAATTCGCAATACAGAATTTGAATTTATTTTGCACAAAGGTCTCCTGTGTTCTTGGGAGTTGGCAGAGGGTTGTCATTGGGAACAGGAGGCTGACATCTGCTTCTCATTTGCCCTGCTCTAGTGCTCTGTGGGACATCGAGACTGGCCAACAGACAACCACGTTTACTGGACATACTGGCGACGTCATGAGCCTGTCCCTCGCTCCTGACACCAGGCTGTTTGTCTCTGGTGCTTGTGACGCTTCCGCCAAGCTCTGGGACGTCCGAGAAGGGATGTGTAGGCAGACCTTCACAGGCCACGAGTCTGACATCAACGCCATCTGCGTGAGTTGACACTCTCTCTTTGTTTTTAAAACTTTCGAGTTGGGCTGGGATGGCGGCCTAGTGGTAGAGTGCTTGCTTAGCACGCAGGAAGCTCTAGGTTTGATTCCTCTGCACCACATACACAGAAAAAGCCGGAAGTGGCGCTGTGGCTCAAGTGGTAGAGTGCTAGCCTTGAGCAAAAAGAAGCTCAGAGACAGTGCTCAGGCCCTGAGTTCAGGCTCCAGGACTGGCAGAAAAAGAAAACAACTTTTAGGTTCTCTTGGGTATTTTAGGGTCCCATTATATAGCTCAGACTGGCCTTGAACTCAGGAGCCCTGTACCTCTTTCCTCTCCCTGGGCAAATGTAGCCAGACTGACTGACCACATTCACCAGAACTTATTTGACTTTTTTTTTTTGGCCAGTCCTGGGCCTTGGACTCAGGGCCTGAGCACTGTCCCTGGCTTCTTTTTGCTCAAGGCTAGCACTCTGCCACTTGAGCCACGGCGCCACTTCTGGCCATTCTCTATATATGTGGTGCTGAGGAATCAAATCCAGGTCTTCATGTCAAAGAGGCAAGCACTCTTGCCACTAGGCCATATTCCCAGCCCCTGTTTGACTTTTGGAGGCTGCCTGCCACTCTATGGTGTGTTTTATTTCTTAGGTGTTGGTGAGGCTGTTGTGTGCAGAGCTGTCCCCATTCCTTAGAACATCCAGTACTCTATATCCTGGAGTATACGGCACAGCCTCTGCTGGCCTGGGGCCTGTGGATCCCAGAGTCTGATACCTCAGTAGCGAGTTGGTGTTTGCAGCTTCTGGTCTTGTAGGGCCGTTCGGAGGGCTATGTCTGGTGGTCTAGCACAGGGCTTTGCTACTTTTTCCTTGAAGTCTGGCTTGTAGATGGTGCTTGCAGAGGAGCATGTACAGTAGCTTGTACAACACTGGCTGCACTCTTAGTGTTCTGCTGAACTAAATCCACCCCGAGTTGGCAGGTGCGGTTTGTGAGCACTGTCTTCCCTGTGGTGCAAGTCCTTTGCTATTCATTTCTTTTTAACATTTACACAGGTTCTGATTTTCCTTGTCTTTGCAGTTCTTTCCAAATGGCAATGCATTTGCCACTGGCTCAGACGATGCCACATGCAGGCTGTTTGACCTCCGTGCAGACCAAGAGCTCATGACCTATTCCCATGACAACATCATATGTGGGATCACCTCTGTCTCCTTCTCCAAGAGTGGACGCCTCCTCCTCGCTGGGTACGACGACTTTAACTGCAATGTCTGGGACGCACTCAAAGCCGACAGAGCAGGTAGGCAGCCATGAGGATGCTCTGTGCACCTCCGGGACTTTCTTGGGCATGGTTGTGGTATGGAGCAACAAAGGGATTGATTATGACAATTCACAGTCTCCAGGTTCTAACTCTTCAGAGCTGGACTTCAGAGGGCACCGTAAAAGCTCAGGGTATCAGGCAGCTCATTGGGCCGGCAAGCAACAGCGTGGTCTTTATTTTCCTGTGCTGACTTCCTGGATTACTCAGGCTCCAGCTCTGATGTCCAGATGGAGCACAGAGAAGCAGGTGTTTCCATCAGAGGCAGAGATATTCTTGTCAGATATTCTAAAACATTAGCTGGACAATAGATGTGAACCTTTGTTTTGTGTCATTTTTTTAGGGTGGGTGGGTTTTAGTCGTGGGGTTTGAACTCTGGGCCTGGTGCTGTTCTTGGGCTTTTCCAAGCTCAAGGCTAGCGCTCTACCACTTTGATTGAGCCTCACACTTTAAGCCACAGCGCCACTTTCGATTTTTTGGTGGTTAATTGGAGATAAGAGTCTCATGGACTTTCCTGCCCGGGCTGTCTTTGAACCTGGATCCTCAGGTTGCAGCCTCTTGAGTATCTAGGATTCTAGGTATGCACCCGGCTTTTAGAAATCTTTCAGTGAATTTCAGTATTTGAGAGGATGAGGAAAGAGGGGAGACTGGTCTTCTGAGCCTTGTTTGGCTTCTTCCCCTGTCTGGACTGCCAAATCAGAGCCATTTCTGGCCTAGTTCCAAAGTCAGTGCCTTTAAAGACCAAGGGTGCTGACCCAGGCCCCAGCAGAGCTGCCCCTGGGCTTCACAGAGACTGAGGGGCTATCCTCAGACTCCTCTGGGAGGAAGTGTGTCCTGTCTGCGGTCCTCTGAGCCACGGCGGCTGCAGTGTTGTCAGGACCCCACTTGCCCTTGCTCGCTCTCTTTGGTAGCCCTGTGCTCTTAGCCACCACAGCCCGGGCACTGAATTGTGCAAGGCGCTAGGGATTACATGTAAATGCCTCCATGCACTGTGAGATTGGGCCTTCTATTTTTTTTAGTTGTCATTATAAAGGTGATATACAGAGGGCTTACCATTTCTTTGTTTGTTTTCATTTGTGGGGCTTGAACTCAGGAATGGAGCTACCATTTCATAAGTCAGATGATGAGTAATTTCTTTTTGGACAGTGTCACCCCATCCTTCGCTTTCTTCCATTCTCCCCTCCTGTCCCTGAGTCTTTTTTTTTTTTAATGCCTTACATTCTTTTCTTTGTTAGACCTTCTTCGGTGGGGTGTACACAAGTCTGTACCAGAGGCCCTGGCTAATTCTTCTGTGTACCTGTACCCAGAGGGGGCATCATGATCATTACGGCCCTTTGGCCACACACTGCAGTGTAATTTCCTTCCTCCCTCCCTCCCTCCCTCCCCTTCCTTCCTTCCTTCCTTCCTTCCTTCCTTCCTTCCTTCCTTCCTTCCTTCCTTCCTTCCTTCCTCCCTCCCTCCCTCCCCTTCCTTCCTTCCTTCCTTCTTTCCTTCTTTCCTTCTTTCCTCCCTCCCTCCCTCCCTCCCTCCCTCCCTCCCTCCCCTTCCTTCCTTCCTTCCTTCCTTCCTTCCTTCCTCCCTCCCTCCCTCCCTCCCTCCCTCCCTCCATTCCTCCCTCCCTCCCTCCCTTCCTTCCTTTGTGGGTCATGGATCTTGAACTCAGGGCCTGAGCACTGTCCCTGGCTTCTTTTTGCTCAAGGCTAGCACTCTACCACTTGAGCCACAGAGCTACTTCTGACTTTTTCCCTATATGTGGTGCTGAGAAATCGAACCCAGGGCTTCATGTATACAAGGCAAGCACTCTTGCCACTAGGCCATATTCCCAGCCCTGCAGTGTAATTTCTTTTTTTTTTTTTTTTTTGGCCAGTCCTGGGGCTTGGACTCAGGGCCTGAGCACTGTCCCTGGCTTCTTCCCGCTCAAGGCTAGCACTCTGCCACTTGAGCCACAGCGCCACTTCTGGCCATTTTCTGCATATGTGGTGCTGGGGAATTGAACCCAGGGCCTCATGTATATGAGACAAGCACTCTTGCCACTAGGCCATATTCCCAGCCCTGCAGTGTAATTTCTATTGGACACAACTTTTTCTCTTCCTATTGTCTTTGTCTTGCTCCAGCTTGACTCTGGTGGGATCTGGGTCTTCTTTTCCGTCAAGGTGGGCTGTCTAGCCAGACACCAACCAGTGGCTCACACCTGTCTTCCTAGCTACTCAGGAGCCTGAGATCTGAAGATTGCAGGTTGAAGCCGGCTCGGGCAGGAAATCATGTGAGGCTCTTACCTCCAAATTAACCATGCCAAGTGGTCGAACACTAGTCTTGAGCATAAAAGCTCAGGGTCAGCATTTCGGCCCCGAGTTGAAGCCTCAGGACCAGCACAAAACAAAACCACCACCACAACGAAAACCAACCTGGGCTCTCTAGCCCTTGGCACAGCGCCGCCGGTGGGTGGCCATCTCTGGGCCTGAGTGAATGTGCTGTTTTTGCTCTCAGGTGTCTTGGCTGGACACGACAACCGCGTCAGCTGCCTGGGGGTGACTGATGACGGCATGGCTGTGGCGACAGGATCTTGGGACAGCTTCCTCAAGATCTGGAACTAACGCTAGTAGGTAAGGGAGCCACCCAGTGATTCTGCCTCCGTGGAACTATACCTCTATTCCACAGTACGAGTATAGTTTCTGGATCAACGGGGGGTGTGGTGTTGGTCTGGAACTGGAGCAAATCTGAAGCAATAGCCCTCCACTGTAACCCCAGGTCTGAGCTCAGATTCCCTGTTTCTGAATGCATTGACCCAAACTCTGTTCCCTGCAGCAGGTGAACGCCACGGTGACTGGAAGACCATTCCTCCCTCGAAGCGAGACAGCGATAGCATATCCTATCCGACCATCCTAACGCGGCACCCACACCTCCCCTCAGAACCTCAAAGGGCAAGATCTCTTCTCCTTTCACTTACTGCTGAAACCAAGAGCACAACTCCCACCAAGAGAAGGATCTCCGTGCTGTAAACTAAATCAAATTGTGCATTCCTTCCGGGGCCATTGTCTTTGTTTTCTTTTTTTGTCTTGGATGAATTTTAAAAGGAAATACTACAATAAAAATGTTAACCAGAAGGTAAACCGGAGTGTAATTGTGAGACAGACACGCCTTTTCAATAGTTCATTTGGACTTTAGACCAGTGATCTTGTTTTGTGGCTTTGTTTCTCCTGTAATTGTTTTAAGTATCAAGATGTGTTTGTAGCAGGATTTTGGAAGCACTCACATTTCCTTTTTACCTATATTCCTTTCTGTTCAATAGGTAAACAGACCAGAGCCTGGGCTGGGTCTTTGACATTGTCAGTGATGCAGTTTAGTCCCTGGCTTCTCACTTCTGTCTCGCATCACAGATGACGGTGGCACACACACACACGGCATAGTGGAAGAGACGAGCTCAGATGCAGAACAACCAAGCACTGGCCGTGGTGGTCAGCGGTGCTTGGCCAGAGTCCTTTCCCCTCGCTGACCTGTCCCCCAATGTCCATTTTGGCTTCTGCTCTCACCTTGGGTTTCCTGTGAAGTTGGAGGGGAGTTTGTAATCCCCTAACACTACCCCACCCCTGCTGTCAGGAGCCCGTCCTCCAGAGAGGTGCCTGTCCTGTACTTGGATAGTCAGTCGGTTATTTGTGTATGAAACAATGTACAAATCAATGTTTTGAAAATAATGATCTCAGACTTTCTAAGTTAAATTTTAAAAAATGGATTGTTTGCCCTATTGGGTGGGTTTACTCTTAGAATCGCATGCTGTAGAAATGCTCAAAAGTGCACATAGGACTCAGTCCTTAGATGTTCCTTTTCTTTTAAGAAATAACCTCTTAAAGTTGTAACTGTGGCGGCTCTGTCCACCTACTTACTGTTGCTACCCTGCACATGCCGAAAGCAGCAAGCGCTCTACACGCTTGGCTAGGGGATAAGCCACTGTTTTCTTTACTTTTACAAAAACAAACAGCCCTGTTGTGAATGACTGCTGTTGGAGTCTGAGAGAGAAGAGGAGATGGGGGGAGCCCCTTCCCCCTCTGCTACTTCCTTGACGCCCTGCCTCTGTGGAACAGCCTTTTGCGTCTGAGGCAGACCATTGTCACACCGTGCAGATCTTCCTGGTTTTCCTGGGAGCCAGGGTTCCGCAGCAGCGGTGGACAGCAGTGTCCTGTGGGCCCTCCCCTCCCCCCCCCCGCACCCTGCACCCCTCATAGCAGCAGTAGTGGCTTCGCCATCCTGTTTTCTGCAACATCCTGTACAAAACTGTGCTGTGACCGTGCGGTAGGCCTGGACCTGGCAAAGAGAATACAGCAAAGCCCCTCTCCATCATCAACTGTAGAGCTCTGCACCCCTCACCCTTCCACCTTTTGTATTTAATTTTAAAGTCGGTGTACTGCAAGGAGGCTGGATGCAAGATAGATACTATATTAAACTGTACTGTTATTTAAGATGTAATAAAGCAGTTTGACATGAGGGACTTTGCTGTGACAGTTATTTGTGGGTTGATTTCTGGTGTGCAGAGGTGGCTACTTGGTCTGTCCCCACCGATAGGAGGCCTAAAATGCCCGACCGGTAGGCTTTCCTTTCGGCCGAGTGGCATGTCCATCTCAGTCTGAATAGGTGAGCTGCCTTTTTCTTTGCTAGTCCTGGGGCTTGAACTCGGCCTGGGCACTGCCCCTCCCTGAGCTTCTGCTCAAGGCCAGCACTCTACCACTGGAGTCACAGCGCCACTTTTAGCTTTTTCTGTGTATGTGGTGCTGGGGAATCAAACCCAGAGCTGCATGCATGCTAGGCAAGCACACTACCACTAGGCCACATTCCCAGCCTATGAGCTGCATTTTGCCAGAAAAACCAACCTCTACCACAGAATTGTGGAAAACCAAGTTTTTGACATGTGCACTCTGAAAGGCCCACTCTAGCCTCTGTGTCCTAAAGCACTTGGATGCTTCTAGGATAAGCAACATTTAAAAAAATTTTTTTTAATTATGAAAGGTAGTTGTCATGCTCAGTGCTGATATTTCATCGATAAATAAAGGTGTCATTTGTATTTATTTTTTTGGCCAGCCCTAGGGCTTGAACTCAGGGTCTGGACATTGCCCGAGTTTCATTTACTGAAGGCTAGCACTCTACCACTTGAACCACAGCGCCACTTCCGGTCTTTTCTGTGTATGTGGTACTGAGGAATTGGACCCAGGGTTTCATGGATGCTAGGTGAGCACTCCACCACTAAGCCACCTTCCCAGCCCTGACCTGAACAAGCCAGGCCATCTTTGTTGGGTGATGGAGAGCCACTGAGCTGCCCGGGCCAGTGGCACCTTCCACTCAGGCCTTCCAGAAGAGATGGCTCTGGTGACTGGGTGGAGTGGCCTGATGCTGTTCAGGTCACCGAGGTAGGTTGCTCATAGACCACGCAGCTGGACTTGCTTTTGCAAGCCTTTTCCCTAAAGCCCCATGAGACGGATCTGAGGCCATTCCGGGCAGCAGAGCGGCGTTGGTCGGTCACCTTCCCTCCCTGCTCGCTCTCTTCTTGCCTTTGGGGTTCTTGTGTCCTGCCAGTCCTGCTGTGTGGGGCCTGGCAAGTGGGACCTGCACCTGTCCCCTTTTCCTTCTTTCCTTGGCCCAGAAAGGTTGGAAGCTGATGGCCCCTCGGCCCACTTCCTTAGCAAAGAGATGGCGGGAAACAGCAATGGGTAATTCAGTTCCGGCTGAGGACAAGCTGGGTGTTTGTAAGCGCAAAGCTCAAGCTTTGTCCAGGTGGCCCCAGCCATTAAGCCAGTAGGACAGGCAGCACCCTTTAACCCTTACTGCCATGGGGTGACTAGGAGACGCCAGCTGCCAGCCTCCCGAGGCCACCTTTCTCCCCTGTGGGGTCACCCTGCCCTGTCCCGTCTCCCACCTATGGGACACAGACTCCTGGTTTCTGTGGCTCTGCTCTCGTGTCAGCAGGATCCCACTTAGCCCCAACGTAGTCTAGTTCCCAGCAGGGACACAACGCCAGTGAATTCCAAAAGAAACCTGCCAGTTATTTTAAGCCAGGATTGGTGGGATAGCCTGTAATCTCAGTACTCAGGAGGCGAGGGCAGGAGAATCATTAGTACAGAGTGAGACCTTGTCTAAGAAAAGGAAAACCTGTTCATGAAGCCTGACACAACCCAGGAAGGAGGAAAAGTCAGCCAAGCTGCTTTAAAAGCAAAGGGCAATTCCAGCATTCCACAGGCAAGGCAGGAAGATCTGGACTTAAGTCTTCACACTCTGTCCCCTAAGTCCTAGCAGGTAACAGGGAACCAGAGAGAAAATTAACAGAGCACCTCATGGGATGACGAAGGTCGTGGGACTCTTACCTCCCATCAACTAGAAAAGGCAAGGTATAGCTCAGTGGTAGCATGCCAGGTGGGAATGACAAAGCCAAGGGAAAGTGAGAGGCCCTGAATTCAGGTCCCAGTAGTGGTAAAAAAAACAAAAAAACAACAGGGCTTGGGAATGTGGCTTAGCTGTAAAGTGCTTGCCTAGCATGCATGAAGCCCTGGGTTCAATTCCTCAGCACCACACAAACGGTTGGAAGTGGCGCTGTGGCTCAAGTGGCAGAGTGCTAGCCTTGAGCAAAAAGAAGCCAGGGACAGTGCTCAGGCCCTGAGTCCAAGCCCCAGGACTGGCAATAAATAATAATAAGGTAACAGAGAAACTAAAGGCCGCCCAGAGATTAAGCAGTGAGACCAGGAAATTGGTTGTTCAACACATACCTTATAAAACCCAAGTGAGTGGGGTTACCCGCCCAACTTAAGTAACTCCTCTCTCTATCACCTTTATAATGGCAATAAAAATAAATGGTATAAAAGTAAAAAGAGGCTGGGAATACTGTTTAGTGGCAGAGTGCTTGCCTAGCACGTGTGAAGCCCTGGGTTCAATTCCTCAGCACCACATAAGCAGAAAAAGCCGGAAGTGGCGCTGTGGCTCAGGTGGCAGAGTGCTAGCCTTGAGCATAAAAAAGCCAGGGACAGTGCCCAGGCCCTGAGTTCAAGCCCCAGGACTGGCAAAGAAAAGTTTGAGCAAAGAAGAAGCTAGCCTTAAGTGGAACAAGTGCACAAAACAGAAGCAAGCTCCAGCGAACAGAGGGTTCTATCTTTTCAGTCCCTGGCACTGGCTGAGTTCCTTGGAAGGCTGAGAAAATGGTACCATGGCATGGCTGGAGCGAGACTTCCCTGCCCCTGCAGGACTTCTACCTCCCTCCATACCCACCTGCCCCTAAAGGACGTCCCCTCCCCTCTCAGGACTTCTACCTCCCTCCATACCCACCTGCCCCCAAAGGATATCCCCTCCCCCCTCCTCACCCCCCCCCGCAGGACTTCTACCTCCCTCCTCACCCACCCACCCCCAAAGGACGTCCCCTCCCCCCTCCTCACCCTCTCACCCCTGCAGGACTTTCCCTCCCTCCTCCTCACCCACCCCTGCAGGACTTCCCCTCCTCACCCACTCACCCCTGCAGGACTTTCCCTCCCTCCTCCTCACCCACCCCTGCAGGACTTCTACCTCCCTCCATACCCATCCCCAAAGGACTTCCCCTCCTCACCCACTTACCCCTGCAGGACTTCCCCTCCCCCTCCCCCACCCCTGCAGGACTTCCCCTCCCCCATCCCTGCAGGACTTCCCCTCCCCCTCCCCCACCCCTGCAGGACTTCCCCTCCCCCTCCCCCACCCCTGCAGGACTTCCCCTCCCCCATCCCTGCAGGACCTCCCCTCCCCCTCCCCCATCCCTGCAGGCCTTCCCCTCCCCCCTCCTCACCCACCCACCCCTGCATTACTTCCCCTCCCCCTCCTCACCCACTCACCCCTGCTTAACTTCCCCTCCCCCTCCTCACCCACCCACCCCTGCATTACTTCCCCTCCCCCTCCTCACCCACTCACCCCTGCAGGCCTTCCCCTCCCCCCTCCTCACCCACCCCTCCTCTGGTGTCCTCCCTCACATAGCTTTAACAGAGAAGACAAAGCTGCTTTCTTTGGAAGCTTCAGCTCCTGGCTGCGGCCGTTTAGCTTCTCTCACTGGATAAAGGAGGAAGGCGCCAGCTTCTTCCCCATCCCCTCCTCTTCGCGGGAGAAAGGAGGTGGGGCAGGAGGGGGCGGGCACTGGTGGGGACACCTGCCTTCTCGGGATTCTCAGGAGTCTGAGCGCTGCGGACTAATCCAAGGCCTCTTACCTCCAGTTAGCCTCGGAAGAGCTGGAAGGGAAACTGTGGAAAGTACCAGCCGTGAGCAATACAAAACTGGTGGGAGCCTTGCTTAACTGTTTGCTTTTTGTTTCTTTTTTCAGTTAACTTCCTAGTTCTAACTTCTGAGTCTCGCTCTTTTGACATCTGTTAAAGAGAATACAACTTCTTCCACCTTGCCTCAGAACAACACTGCCCAAAGCAGAGACCGGGCCCGAGACCGCCAGCCCCAGGCTTCTGACCCCGTTCCGTCCGCTCCGCGCTCCCCTGGGCAAAGCCCCTCTGCCTGCCTAACCAAAAGGTAGGCCTGTCTCTGGTGGGCCTGGCGTGGGGTGGGCACCGTGCAAGTGGGGCGTGCTGGACACTGCCCCTGAGGGGCATCTGGGGGAGACCAGGGAGGCCAGCCCCAGCCCCCATCTGAGCTCAGGGGAGCAGGGGCTAGCTTATGCCAGATGTGCCCAAGCCAACAGCTGGGGGCGGATGAGCTGAGCGGGCGCTGGCATGGCTGTGGCCCTTGCCCACGCCACAGAAGCTCTCCCCTTGGGCTACCAAGTGGTTGGCCATTTTCTACCCTAGCCAGGCCAACCAACTTCCTTCCCACCCAAAGCTGGCCCAGACTCAAGTTGTAGCCTACACCCTTTTGCGTGCACCACCTGTGCCTGAGAGCCAAGGCAGCCTCCTAACCACAGCCTGGTTAGGGTGTACGGAGGGGTTACAGTGTCATACCTAAGACTGTGAGTGCATTTCCTATACAACTGGTTACCTCCTCCTCCATGCAGCTCTTAAAAGAGAACAGGACAAGTTCAGCTTTTGGGGGTCTGTCTGAAAGAGTAAACAATATGGGTGTCATCTTGGGGGGGGCAGTCATGGGGCTTGATCTCCATCTGGGTGCTGTTCAGCTCAAGGCTAGCACTCTACCACTGGAGCCATTTCCAGTTTTCAGCCTCCTGAGTGGCTAAGATTACAGGTGCGAGCCACTGGCCATCGTTACTAGAAAACACCATTAAATTACCCTAACAGCAGGGGGGCCAGGAAGGCAATAGGACAGGGCCCTGTCAGCCTTCTCCCAGCCCTCCAAACCACTCTAGCTTGCCTGGGCACTTAAATGTGCCTGGCCTCTCCTCCCCTCCCCCTCTGGTGGAGTTTCTATCATCTCCACCCCACCTTCCTTGGCCATTTAGACTTTGCCCAAATGACACACCCCTGGCAGCTTTTCCCGCAGGGGCCTTTGGCTGCTGCCAACAGTGCTGTGGGGGGTGCGAGCACAGGGCCCCAGAGTCCCCATCTTCCCAGGGCCCTCTCCCCCGACGAAACTGCACAATCTGGGTCCGCTGACCACAGCCCTGGTTTCTGCCTCTCAAGTGGGGGGGCACCTGCAGGCGACAGGACCAATGAAGCGTCTTCTTGGCTGAGTGACCTCTCCTCTCAGGAAGGGCTCTGGCTGTCTGACCCGAGACTAAGGACAGGAGCTGGGTGTCTCCCTAGAAGGTGAGTGTCAGCTCAGGAAGGTTCTTGGGAGGCCTGGCCGGGAACACTGACGTCCAACAGCCATGCTTACAATAAAGTCACAGCCAGGGCTGCAACCTGGGCTTCCTGTTGTGGCTTCAGGGCAGGCCGAGTCCCCGGGCGGCGCGGCTCAAGGCTTAGCCTCCCCGCTTCCTGCCCGCGCCGGCTCGGGGCCTCGACCCGCGGGCCTCGGGCTCCCCGGCCAGGCCTGGCGCTCGGTGGGTGCGGCCGGCGGGATGAAGTTCCGGTCCCCGGCCCGGCCCCGGCTTCGCGGGCGCCCCGGGTCCCTCGCGGGGCGGCCACCCCGGGTGGGCGGTGGGGCTCTTCCCAGCCTGGCGAGGGCGGCCCCGGCCTGGGAGCCCCCGCCGCGGGGCCCGGCGGGTGTGGGGCCCCGAGCGCGTGAACTTGCGGAGGCCGCGGCCGGGCGCGAGCCAGGCTCCGCCGCTGCGGGGCGAGGGCGCCGGGCTGCGGTGGACGGCGCCCGCCCGGCCCCCTCCCGCACCCTCCCCTCCCCCCCACCCCCCGCCCGCGCCCCGGCCCCCTCCCGCCCCCTCCACCCCACCCCCCGCCCGCGCCCCGGCCCCCTCCCGCCCCCTCCCCTCCCCCCGCCCGCCCCCCCCGCCCCATCCCGCCCCTTCCCCTCCCCCCGCCCGCCCCCCCCGCCCCATCCCGCCCCTTCCCCTCCCCCCGCCCGCCCCCCGGCCCCCTCCCGCCCCTTCCCCTCCCCCCGCCCCCCCGCCCGCGCCCCGGCCCCCTCCCGCCCCCTCCCCTCCCCCCGCCCGCGCCCCGGCCCCCTCCCGCCCCCTCCCCCTGCCCCCGCCCCCCTCCCGCCCCCGCGCCCATCCCACCACCCTCCCCCCCCGCCCGTGCCCTGGCCCCTCTCGCCCCCTCCCCTCACCCCGCCCCGGCCCCCTCCCTCCCCCCTCCCTTCCCCGCGCCCATCCCACCACCCTCCCCCCGCCCGCACCTCGGCCCCCTACCCCCTCCCAACCCCCGTCCCCCCGCCCTCCCCCTTCCCCCGCCCGCGCCCCCTCCCTCCCCCCCTCCGCGCCTCCGCCCGCCCCACGCGCTCCCTCCTGCCACCCTCCTCCTCGGCCTCCCCCTCCCTCCCCCCGCGCCCAGCCCCCTCTCCTCCCCTGGCGCCACCCTCCCCGTTGCCCTCCCCCGCCCCTCCTCCCCCTCCCTCCGCTGGTGCCCCTCCCCGCCCCTCCCTCCGCTGGCGCCCTCCCTCTGCCAGCGCCCCCTGCCCCCTCCCCCTCCAGCGTCCTCTCCCCGCCCCGTCCGTCCCTCCCACCCCCTCCCTCCGCCGGCGCCCCCTCCCCGCCCCGTCCCTCCCACCCCCTCCCTCCGCCGGCGCCCCCTCCCCGCCCCGTCCCTCCCACCCCCTCCCTCCGCCGGCGCCCCCCTCCCCGCCCCGTCCCTCCCACCCCCTCCCCCCGCCGGCGCCCCCCCTCCCCGCCCCGTCCCCTCCCCCCGCCGGCGCCCCCTCCCCGCCCCGTCCCTCCCACCCCCTCCCCCCGCCGGCGCCCCCTCCCCGCCCCGTCCCCTCCCCCCCGCAGGCGCCCCCTCCCCGCCCCGTCCCCTCCCCCCCGCAGGCGCCCCCCTCCCCGCCCCGTCCCCTCCTCGTCCCTCCCCCCGCAGGCGCCCCCTACCCGCCCCGTCCCTCCCACCCCCTCCCCCCGCCGGCGCCCCCCCTCCCCGCCCCGTCCCCTCCCCCCGCCGG
This sequence comes from Perognathus longimembris pacificus, assembly GCF_023159225.1. Taxonomy (NCBI): domain Eukaryota; kingdom Metazoa; phylum Chordata; class Mammalia; order Rodentia; family Heteromyidae; genus Perognathus; species Perognathus longimembris. The sequence continues at coordinate 698,286 of NC_063167.1, read as the reverse complement.
CGCCCCCTCCCCGCCCGTCCCCTCCCCCCGCCGGCGCCCCCCCCTCCCCGCGCCCCTTCCCGGAGCCCCCGCCCCGCGCGGGTCCCGGCGCCTGCGCAGAGCCCCACGTGCGCGGCCGGCGTCAGGGCGCATGCGTGGGGGCCGCGCCTGCGCGCTGGCGGCCGCGGCCGCGCTGCTCGGCGGGGCCGGCGCCGAGACCGGGCGGCCATGGGGCGGCGGGCGGCCGGTTCGCGGAGGGCCAGGTAGCGGCGGGGCGGCGGGGCCCGCGGGCTCGGCTCGGCCGGGCGTGTAGACGCCCCCGCCGGCGCGCGGCAGCGGACGGTGAGTGCGGAGCCCGGGGCGGGCTCGGGCCGCGGGAGGGCCCCGCCGCCCCGCCGGGGCGAGCGCTGGGAGCCGGGCCGCCGCCCCGGCCACGTGGGGCCCGGCGAGGCCGCGGGGCGGGCGGCCTCGGACCTGGCGGCTCCGGCCCTCCCGAGGAGCTGGCCGGGTGGGGGTGGCCCCGGAGAGGGGCAGGAGGAGGACCCGGTACTGACTGGGGTGGTGCTGACTGGGGTGGGTACTGACTGGAGTGGGTACTGACTGGGGTGGGTACTGACTCGGGTGGGTACTGACTCAGGTGGTGCCGACTCGGGGTGGTACTAACTTGGGGTGGTTGCTGACTCGGGGTGGTACTGACTGGGGTGGGTGCTGACTCGGGGTGGTACTGACTGGGGTGGGTACTGACTCGGGGTGGTGCTGACTTGGGGTGGTACTGACTGGGGTGGGTACTGACTCAGGTGGTGCTGACTTGGGGTGGTACTGACTTGGGGTGGTACTGACGGATGGTACTGACTCAGGTGGGTGCCGCCTCGGGGTGGTACTAACGGGGTGGGTACTGGCTCTGGGTGGATACTGACTGGGGTGGGTACTGACTCAGGTGGTGTTGACTCGGGGTGGTACTAACTTGGGGTGGTTGCTGACTCGGGGTGGTACTGACTGGGGTGGGTGCTGACTCGGGGTGGTACTGAATGGGGTGGGTACTGACTCGGGGTGGAACTGACTCGGGGTGGTACTAACTTGTGATTGGTACTGGCTCGGGGTGGGTACTGACTGGGGTGGTACTGGCTCCGGGTGGGTACTGACTCGGGGTGTTACTGACTTGAGGTGGGTACTGACTGGGGGTGGTACTGACTTGGGGTGGTACTGGCCATGGGTGGGTACTGACTGGGGGTGGTACTGACTTGGGGTGGTACTGGCCCTGGGTGGGTACTGACTGGGGGTGGTACTGACTTGGGGTGGCTACTAGCTCACTTGGTACTGATCTGGATGGTACTGGCTTAGGTGGTACTGACAGAGAGTACTGACTCAGGGTGGGTACCGGCTCTGGCTGGTCAGGATATTACTCAGGCTATTACTGACTCCGGGTGCTACCGACTCAGGGTGCTACTGACTGAGGCCAGGCCATAGACTGGTGAGGGTGGGGTGTGGGCCCGGGTAGGTCTGGGGACTGGAGGAAGCACCAGCTTGAGGGGCAGACTGGCGGGCAGGGGCGTGGACCGGGAGCAGCCGCCGGCCGCCCTCTCCTTGGGCCACGTAGCCCTTGGGATGTTGCGCATCTCGTGGAAGTCGGGAGGGCCTTGGGCCCCAGCTGGCCGGGAGGCGGCGAGCGGAGGACCTGGGGAAGCTGTGTTGTGGTGGAATTCTCTGAGGTCGCTTCGCAGCCCAGGGCAGGCCCGCTCTGAACGTCCTCCCTGCCACCTCCCCAAGCCGCGCATTCTTTTTGGCTTTGCTTCTGAATAACAAGTTATTTTTCCTTTCTTGTTTTGGAACACGCTCTCCCTCCGTTCAGAACTTACTCATTCTTGGCTTTTGAGAGCAATGCTTTCAAAAACTGGATTCACTCACTTTGTTGTCACTGCCCGCCTTCGTGGACCTGCAGTCGGCAGTCTTGCTTTAACAAGTAGTCTTAATGTCTTGCTGGTGTGTTCAAGGCCACCCCCCCCCCCCATGTCCTCCCAGGCCTCCACAGGCTTTGTGGGAGTCTCTGTGGATTTGTCCTCAGCAGTGCTTCACTGACCTGCCCGGCCCCCGCGTTCCTCCTCCCATTCCAGGCTCTGGGGAGCCACAGCAGGTACCAAGTACCGCCCGCTTCCCTGGGGCCTGGCCCTCGGGTAGGGTAGTTCTTTTCCTTCCTGGGTTTATGTTACTAAAGGTCATGATCGGTATCACTGCTGGTTTTCTCTTTCGTTCTGTATTTTTTTCCCTGCCAGTACTAAACTCGGGGCCTGGGCACTGGCCCTTAGCTTTTTTTTTTTTTTTTGGCCAGTCCTGGGCCTTGGACTCAGGGCCTGAGCACTGTCCCTGGCTTCTTCCCGCTCAAGGCTAGCACTCTGCCACTTGAGCCACAGCGCCGCTTCTGGCCGTTTTCTGTATATGTGGTGCTGGGGAATCGAACCTAGGGCCTCGTGTATCCGAGGCAGGCACTCTTGCCACTAGGCTATATCCCCAGCCCTCCCTTAGCTTTTTTTGTTCAAGGCTTTCTACTATTTGAGCCACAGCTCTGCTTCTGCCATTTTGTTATTTTTTATTTTGTTTTTGCCAGTCCTGGGCCTTGGACTCAGGGCCTGAGCACTGTCCCTGGCTTCTCTTTGCTCAAGGCTAGCACTCTGCCACTTGAGCCACAGTGCCACTTCTGGCCATTTTCTGTATATGTGGTGCTGGGGAATCGAACCCAGGGCTTCATGTATACGAGGCAAGCGCTCTTGCCACTAGGCCATATCTCCAGCCCCTGCTTCTGCCTTTTTGGAGGTTAGTCGGAGATAAGTCTCACCAATTTTATAGCTTGGGACCCCTTGGAACTGTAATATTCAGATCTCAGTCTCCCGAGTGGCTGGGATTGCAGGCTTGAGCCAAGGTCACCTGGCAGTTTGTGTGTGTGTGTGTGGGTGGGTGGGTGTGGGTGTGGGTGTGTGGTGCTGGAGAGTGAACCAGGATCTCAAACACCTGGGCAAGTGCTCTCCCACTGTGAGTTACAACTCCAGTTTAACACCAATTCTGTGGACAGTGGTGCTTGTGACCCTTGTCCTGGTTTCACTGGGAGAATAGTGGTTTTGTCAGTTGAGTGTGGATGTGCATCCGTCACCTCAAACCTGAGGAGCTTTGCACACTGAGGCCAGGCTCACACCTGCCCCCCCCCCATCTGCCCCGAGGAGCTTTGCACACTGAGGCCACCCCCCATCTGCCCCGAGGCACTGGCTGGGGTCCCATTTCTGGACAGCCTTACTTAGATCCATGGTTCTGTTGAACTCGAGTGGTCCCAGAGCAGACTTAGAACTGTCCAGGACTTTCTGCCCATAAACTGCCAGCGAGAAGCACGCCACCTCCTCCTTGCCAGCTCTGCGCACCCGCATCGATTACTGGAGACAAGCGGCTAAGTACTGAGGTTTTTGCTAGGCAGCGCTAACTAATGAGCTGAGCAGTTCCTGGTTTCTGTTCTTCCACTCTCCTCCCTCCTGCCTTTCTTTATCTTTTTTGCTCTCATATCTCTCCCTCTCTCTTTGAGACTGGGTCTTGCTATGTAGGCTGGCCTTGAACTCACAATCTGGCCGTTGCTTCCTGAGTACTGGGATTGTGATATGTACTGCCATGCCTAGCCTTAATTTCCTTTTTCTTTTTTGCTGGTCTTGGCCCTTGAACTCAGGGACTGGGTGCTAGTCCCTGAGCTTTTTTGTTTGTTTGTTTACATTTCTTGTCATACTTATTATGCCCTCCCTCATCTCTGAGCATTTTTGTTCAAGTCCTTCACTCTACCACTTGAACCACAATGCCACTTCTGGCTTTTTGAGTAGTTTATTGGAGATAAGAGTATCACAGACTGTTCTGCCCTGGCTGGCTTTGAACTGCAATCTTTAGATCTCAGCCTCTTGAGTAGCTAGGACTGCAGGCATGAGCCTGGGCACCAGGCTAATTTTCTTCTTTTCTTCTGTTGTTTCCACAAACACTTGCTGCTCTCCCTCACAGAACCTCATGTATTGAATTTGTGTCTGTATGCTCTGAGGAATTTGAATGAAATTAAATACATAGTATGAAGCCCTGGGTTCTAGACCCAGCAAGCAAAAATAAAGTTAAAAAGTTAGTGATAGACACTGGTGGCTTATACCTGTAATCCTAGGAGCCTGAGGTCTGAGGATTTAGGTTTGAAGCCATCCCAGACAGGAAAGTCTCTGCAAGACTTACTTACAATTAACCACCAAAAAGACAGAAGTGGAACTGTGGGTCACATGGTAAGAGTGCCAGCCTTGAGCAAAAAAAATCCAAATGAGAGTGCTAGGCCCTGAGTTCAAGCCCCAATACTGGCACACAAGGAAAAATTACAAGTTATAAATGGAGGTGAACACTGGTGGCTTGTGCCTTGTAATCTTAACTACTCAGGAGACTGGGATCTGAGGAAAAATGAAGCCAAGGACAGTCAGTGCTCACGCCCTGAGTTCAAGCACCAGGACTGGCAAAAAAGAAGCAGCAACAGCCTCTTAAGTAAAGTAACGACTTAACAGTTAACAGGTGAACCATCAGGCTGTGTTGAGTTAGCATTGGTTGCTCCCTCTTGCCCAGTTGCTGATCCACTTGTGTGTCTCTCAGTCAGTCTGCCGTCTGTTTATGCAGCCAGGTCTCCTTGAGACAGGGAGGATGGGGTTTCCCTCTGGGGGGCCACTTGGAGATTCCAGGAGGGCTGTGCTCCCCTCAGGCCTCATCCCACGCCCCCCCACCCCAGATTCATTTCTTTATTGTCAGGGTGGTGTTCAGAGGGTTACAGTTTCACACGTCAGGCAGTGAGTACTTGTCTCATCCAGCTTGTTACCACCTCCTCCCTCCCATGTGTCTCTCTCTCTGTGTCCTTGCAAGCGCCTTGTGCTTCCCTCCACGGGCTTCCCTGGCTCTGGGCGCTGCTCAGACAAGCTAGTTGAACCTCGGGGTGTCGTTCACAGCTGGTCCGGCAGAGGAGCAGTCCCGCCATGGAGCGTGCAGGTGGCGTGGGAGTGGGGGCCGCCCCGGGTGGGGACCCAGCCCCCCTGGGAGTCCTGGCGAGGCCTCCAGGTCACTGTGGACCGGGTCAGGATGAACCGAGCCAGGCGGCTGGCTCCCAACCATCCACCATGGCACGGCTGGCTGCCCGCCGGCTCGGGGCGGGGAACCCCACGCCTGCGTCAGCAGTGACCTGTGTGCAGCAGGAGAGAGCTGCTTTCCTCCACAAGTCCGGACGCGGCCTCAGTTCCTCACTTACCCCGGGGGTCCTAAGGGCTCCCCCCCCCCCCGCTTCCTCTTTCCTCTCTTCTTTTTTCCCTTTCCTTTTGCTTGAACTCTGGGCCTGAGTACTATCCCCGAGCTGTTTTGCTCCTATCACATGAGCCATGGCTCCACTCCACTTCCAGCTTTTCTTTGGGGGGTGGGTAACAAGTACAAATCGCAGACTTTCCTGCTCAGGCGGGCTTCAGCTGTCCACCCTTACATCTCAGCCTCCTAGTGGGTGGGGTAACCGCGGTGAGCCATCAGAGCCTGGCTTTCTCCCATTTCCTTGTAGAACGTTTTACCATGTACATTACTAGAATTTGTTTTGGTATTTTGGGAGTGCTTGGGATGGAATTGAACCCTGTACCTGCTAAGTGCTGTACCACTTGGGCCACATGTTTTGGGGGGTGTTTGTTGTTGTAGTGCTGGGGTGTCATTTTGGTGTTCTACCGTGTGAACAATGTTCTCAAACCTTTTCTTCTTAATTTTTATACAGTCTCAAGTTTTTGCTGGAAGCTGTCCTCTAGCCAAAATGTCGCTATGTGTGCCTTGTGTGTAGCTGGGGTTGGACCGTGCCTTGCCGTTCCCGGTGTGTCCTTTGCAGTGGGGTCTCACTACCTACCTTCTGCCTGCACCGGCGGCCTTGAGCAGTTGACTCTCGTCTTTACCTCCCAGGGAGCTGGGATTATAGGCGTGAACCCCTGCACTCAGCAAGGTGTGCGGGTTCTTGTTTCTGTCATGCGTGGCTACAGCCCGGCTGCGTCCTGACAGCCGGCGATGGCAGCTCCTGTGTGTCGCTGTCCTGCGCTGCTGCCCCTGTCCGCCTGGTATCCCGCCTTCGGCTTCCTGTCCCGGCACAGCCGCGAGGGCCTCTCTCCCCGCGCAGACCACGCTCTCGAGGCTCCCGCCTAACACCTTACGTTGCCTCGCTGCTGTTTTCTGTAGGCCGCTTGTGGTGAGGCCGCCTGAGGAGGGAGGGCGGGGAGAGGGGGCGGCGGCCTGCCTCGCACGCGCGCGGCCCGACGCGGCTCTCCGCGGCCGCTCTGCTGGTCTGAATTCCCTGGTGCTGAGGAATGCGGCCTCACCAGGCCTCTTGGGTGACAGAGCGCGGACGTTGTCTTTTGGTGCTGGAATGGAGCCCCGGGCTTTGCATAGGATCACGTCACTCTGCAGTCACCAAGTCTGGTTATACTCCGATATTGTTCAGGTTCTGCCCAACTTGGGAGGAGGGCCCTGCGTGGATCCACGGTGAATGTGTGGGCTGACCGACGGGGAGCCCACGGGCCCTGCGGGAGATGGGGAGTACGGCCGCCTCCTGAGCTTCCCTGAAGGCTCAGCGAAGCACCGGGACCCCCGGGACCCGACAGCCCGGCAGCTACGCAAAGACGCTGCTGGCTCAGTCTGCTTTGGTGGCTCTATTCCTTTTTCTTTTTTTCTGTTTTTTTTTTTTTTTTTTTTTTTTGGTAGGTCATAGACCTTGAACTTTGGGCCTGGGTACTGTCCTTGAGCTGTGTCCTTGAGCTCTTCAGCACAAGGCTAGCACCCCCCCCCCCACTTGAGCCACTTCCGGTTTTCTGTTGGGCGGTTGGAGATAAGAGTCTCTCAGACTTTCCTTCCCCTTCTGGTTTTGCTTGTTTGTTTTTGTTTGCCAGTCCTGGGGCTTAAGCTTGAGGCTTGAGCACTGTCCCTGGCTTCCTTTTGCTCAAGGCTGGCACTCTACCACTTGAGCCACAGCACCACTAGCGGCTTTTTCTGTTTATGTAGTGTTGAGGAATGGAACCCAGGCCTTCAGGCATGCTAGGCAAGCACCCTACCTCTAAGCCACATTCCCAGGCCCCCCTCCCCCCTTCTGGTTTTGAACCGCCATCCTCAGATCTCAGCCTCCTGAGTAGCTAGGATTCCAGGACTGAGCTAACGGTACCGGCTGTGGGTGGTGTTTCCTTTGGTTACTGGTGTGCTGATGGATGGAGCCCACCGCCTTGCCAGTCGTTGTGCTGTGCCCCTCGTTCTGGGCAGTTGTCCCCATAATTGAGCTAAGCTGTCGTAATATGGAGGTCAGATCGGTGACTCCATTACACTGTCTACCTGTATGTTTCCAAACCCTGGACAGGAATCTGCCTCAAGTGTGCACTTTGCGTATACGTGCCACGTGGACTTCTGCCTCCCTCAGCTCCAAACTGGGGACTTGCCAGCCTGAGTCCCAGGGACTTCTCCCCCCTAGTGACCCCAGCCAGTCCCACAGCCGTCAGTGTGGGCAGAACCCAGCTCCTCAGGCTCTGCTGTAGAGTCGTGTTCTGTTCACCTGCTGGGGCGCAGGGGGCAGTGGTGTGGGAGCAAGGCTGGCTGGCGTACTCCCAGGGCCTGACCTGGAGCAGGTCCCGCGTGTGGAAGTCAGCCCTGGAGAGCGGCTCTGCGGCCGAGCACCTGCCTAGGAAGAGCCAGGCCCTCCATTCAAGCCTGGGTGGGTTCTGGTTTCCACTGGTGTCTGGGTTGAACTTCAGTGTTCAGATATGCTGATGTGATTTGGATCACGGGGCAGGTTTCAGCCCTCACTAAACATCAGGACTACGGTTTCACAATACTTGGCTTGTACTGTGCTTATCCTCATTAGTTTTTGTTTTCTCTCTTTTTTGTGGGGGGCGGGGGAGACTGGGGCACTGTCCCTGAGCTTTTTTTTTTTTTTTGGCCAGTCCTGGGGCTTGGACTCAGGGCCTGAGCACTGTCCCTGGCTACTTTTTGCTCAAGGCTAGCACTCTGCCACTTGAGCCACAGCACCACTTCTGGTTTTGTCTATATATGTGGTGCTGGGGAATCGAACCCAGGGCCTCACGTATACAAGGCAAGCACTCTTGCCTCTAGGCCACATCCCCAGCCCGTCCCTGAGCTTCTTTTAGCTCAAGCTTAGCACTCTACTTGAGCCACCTCTGGCTTTTTCTGTGCGTGTGGTGCCGAGGAATCGAACCCAGGGCTTTATGAATGCTAGGCAGGCACTCTCGCTAGGCTACATTCCCAGTCTAATCCTGATCGTTTTAATTTAGGTTGTTCATAGAAGTTGGCTCTATGTGTGTGTACATGTGCGTGTGTGCACAGGTTCTGGATTTTGAACTCAGGCTGGGGCGCCGTCCCGGAGGTTAAAGCTCAAGGCTGATACTCTGATGCTTGAGCCATAGCTCCATTTTCAAATTTGTAATAGTTCATTGGAGATAAGAATCTCATGGACTTTGCTGCCTAGACTGGCTATGAACTGTGATCCTCAGATCCCAGCCTCCTGAGCAGCTAGGATTTCGGGTGTAAGCCACCAGGGTTCAGTGGTCTCTATTCTTTTTTTGTTGTTTTGGGTCGTGAGGCTTGAACTCCGGGCCCGGGTGCTGTCCCTGAACTCTTCAGCTCAAGGCTGGCGCTCTACCAGGTGTGAGCCACCTGCGCCCAGCTAGGGCCTCTTATGAGGACACCAGCAATCTGATTGGGTTCTGCCTGGTTCATTTCATGTTCATCACCTCTCCAGAGACCCATCTGCAAGTATAGCACTCTGTAGTTAGGATTGCAGCTATGAACTTGGGTGGCCTAGCATTTAGTTTACAGTGCCACATTTATCTTTGGTTCGTCCTTGATTTATTTACATTGTCTGTCTCTGTCTTTCTCTGTCTCTCCTTTGTTCATTCCTTTCTTCCTTCCTCCTTCCTGCCTTTCTGCCTGCCTTCCTTCCTGCCTGCCTTTCTGATTTCCTTCCTTCCTTCCTTCCAAGCATTGGCTTTACCTGTCCTGTCCTTTGTGTTTTGTTCTCCCTGCGGTGACATCTTCCTGGCTCTGGGTCCTCGCTCAGCCTTTGGCCAAGGTTGCTGGCTTCTTGTCCTGAGCAAGGGGCTAATCGTGTTTGGGGCTTTGATTGCTGGGTAGCAGGGCTGCTTCCTGAGAAGGGCTGGTGAGAATGGGCCAGGCACTAGTGGCTGGTGGTCAGGCTAGTTGCTGGGCTCTTGGAGTATGGATTTCAGCACACATGTAGACTCTGAACGTGGATCTTAGTGAAACCTGCAGGTTTGTTTTTGCTCAGTCTCCTTTGGCTTCTGAGTTATTTGAAATTACACATCATTTTTTCCCTCTCTCAGATGAATGTGCTGTGCACTGTGACTTTCTGCTTCAGTGTTACCTGTGTGGGTGGGTTTCTGGCTCAGTTACTGTTTCTTGCTTTATTTTGTCTTGTGGTTTTTTTTGCCAGTCCCGGGCCTTAAACTCAGGGCCTGAGCACTGTCCCTGGCTTCTTTTTGCGCAAGGCTAGCTAGCACTCTGCCACTTGAGAAACAGCGCCACTTGTGGCCGTTTTCTATATATGTGGTGCTGGGGAATCGAACCCAGGGCTTCATGTATACAAGGCGAGCACTTTACCACTAGGCCATATTTCCAGCCCTTGATTGCTGTTCTTAGCCTGACTTTTAGCAATGTTTTTAATCAGAAATAGCAGGTGAAGGCCAGGGGATAGAGTGGTGTCAAACTGCCCACCAAGCACTTTCCGTATCCTGCGTTTGAAGACATGCAGTGTTGAAGATGTGAAGGAAACAAATGAATCCCTAGCTAGGATCCTGGTCCTTACACATCGTTGAGGCGGAGACAGGCTATCTTCAAAGATGTTTGGCCACTCAGACTTTGGTCTTTCTTTCCTTTTGATGAGCTGAGCATGGGTGTCGTTACTTCTTATCCACTCGTGTTGCATTCTTTATTAATCTAGGCATCTGTGCTTTTCTGGCGGAATTTCTCACTCTTCAACTATGGAAACGGAGCACGAGAAGATGAGTGTGCGTAAGGAGTTGAGCCCAGACTCGGCCTCGTTCTGCTGCGCTGCCTGCCACGGGGATGAGCCCTGGAGCCCCAGCCGCCCTCTCCGGGGCCGGGCCAAGTCTCGGAGCCTGTCTGCCTCGCCTGCCCTGGGCAGCACCAAGGAGTTCAGGTAGGCCTGGGAGGCCCTCTTCCCCCTCCCCCACCCCGCTCCGGACCAGCTACGGCTGCTGCCACGATTTCTTGGGAGCGGCCTGCAGCAGTGCCCCCCAGTTTTGCGGAGCGCCGGGGGGTCCGGCGTGGCCTGGGAGCCCACGGGCACCGCCAGCACGCGTCCCCGGTGGACACACGCCCACGCGGCGCCGCGTCCCCCGGCTGCTCGGCTGCTCTGCCCTGTGCCCGGGGCTTGACGTTGGCCGGGCTCGCGCTCTGCCGCCGGCACCTGGCCTCCCGCCTTGCCTCGTGCCGGTTATTTTGGAGATGGAGTCTAGTAGACGCTTCTGCTCCATCTGGCCTCAGTCTGAGATCCTCTGCATGTCACCTCCCGAGCGGCTGGGGTCACAGGCGTGAGACCTGGCGTCCTGCCTCCGCGTACAGCCACTTGCCCTGAGCCTGTGCTGACTTGCTGGGAGCCCGGAGGAAGCCGGGGCTCCTGGGAGCGCTGGAGAGGAGGACCCCGGGGGCCAGGGTGGCCAGCCGCTCCTGCCTCTCCTCGCCGACCTTCTCAGGCAGAGGTGGTGCGATCCCGGGGCTGCCTGGCACCCGCCCTCAGGGCTGGTGGATGGCGGCCTTGGCTCCAGGGGTGTTCACGCTGACTCCGAGGCCAGACCCCCCCCCCCCCCCCCGCCATGAAACGCAGCGCTGTCCACACAACGTGCGCTGTCTTCTGTGAGATAAGATTTCCCCGTAGATGCCCACGGGCGGCTGTGAGGGGAGGAAGAGCGCGGCTCGTTCCTCAGGGCCCGGCCCCGGGCACAGGGACCTCCGCGGTGGGCCCTGCCGTGGACCCCTGTGGCTGGCTCCTCACAGACAGCTTCCAGCTGTGCTCTGGGTCCATCCGGACAGGCGGGACACCGATCCTCCCTTCCGAGCGTCATCCCAGCTACTCAGGAGGCCGACGGCCGAGCACCAAGGCGTGAGGCAGCTCGGGCAGGAACGTCCATCCGACTCTCATCTCCAGTGAACCACCAGAAAACCAGAAGTGGCTCTGCGGCTCAAGTGGTAGCGCGCCAGCCTTAGAGAAGCAGTGCAGAGGCAGAGCCCAAGCCCTGAGCCCCACAACCCACAAAAAGTGTGCAGTGAGCGGCAGCAGCCCCTACAACGCGAAGTGATGGAGAAGGGCCCGCCCTCGCTGCCCAGCCCCAGAGGAGCCCAGACACAGTCCCTGCCGCCCACCAAGCCTTCCCTCCCTTGGTTGTTTTAGAATACATTGTTTCCATGAGGAGGTCCGCGGTATGGTGTTACACTCCTGCCTACCCTGGGTTCATTTGCTCCCCCCCTCCACCTGTCACTCTCCTTTCCCCTCTTGCCCCTTCCTAAAACAGTTTCAGCAGGTTCCATTGTTCTATTTCATACGTGCCAACGACTTTGATCACGTTAATTTCCACTCACTTCTTCACGAGCCCAACCCCCGCCCACTCTCCAGTCCTGGCTCCACACGGCCTTTGCTTTTTTGTTGTTGTTGTTAAAAACAAAATTTTTATTGTCAAACTGATGTACAGAGAGGTTACAGTTTCATATGTTAGGCATTGGATACATTTCTTGTACTGTTTGTTACCTCCTCCCTCATTCCCTCCTCCCTCCTCCCCTTTTCCCTTTTCCACCCATGAGTTGTTCAGTTCATTTACACCAAACAGTTTTGCAAGTATTGCTTTTGTAGTCGTTTCTTTTTTACCCTGTGTCTCTCGATTTTGGTATTCCCTTTCAGTTCCCGAGTTCTAATACCAGTATACACGATTTCCAATGTACTCAGATGAGATACAGAGATAGTGCAGGAAGGGGATACAAGAACATCATCAACAATAGAAGCTACGGTTTCACATAGCACGTTGAAAGTAGTTACAACAGTGATATAACAGTCGTTTCCATAACATGGAGTTCATTTCACTTAGCATCATCTTATGCGTTCATAAGGGTATTGCTATTGACTGGAAACTCTTGAGAGAGAAGCTGTTCTGTAATAACTGCCTGTTCTTGGATAGGACGTTCAGGGCTGAGTCTAATGCTGGAATGAAAGGAGTAATATGGGTGACTTTCCAGGCACTTGAGTGCCCCTCTTTAACAAATGAGTGTAAGGCTGGAGGAACCCAAACTTGTGTTTTACAGAATATTTGGTTAAGGACCAGGTGGGTTCTGACCTTTGGTACATTAACATTTTACAAAATGACATTTTTAGAAAATGGTGAGATGCAATATAAGGGAAAGTAGAAAATCTACAGTGTCAATGAGTGACAACTATAATTACACTGTATAATAACCTAAAGTTAAATGAAACACAATTTCTAGTAACATTAAATCCTGTTACTTCAGGGTTTTTGTGTTTTCTTTTTTTGGCCATGGGGCTTGAACTGAGGGCCTGGGTGTGACCCTGAGCTCTTTTGCTCAAGGGTAGCACTCTACAACATTGAGCCTCAGCTCCAGTTTGGGTTTTCTTGTTGTTAATTGGAGATAAGAATCTCACAAGCTTTCCTGCCTGGGTTGGCTTTGAGCTGCAGTCCTCAGATATCGGCCTCCTGAGCAGCTAGGACTACAGTTGTGAGGCACCAGGTTGTTTTTGTTGTTGTTGTTGTTTTTCCAGTCCTAGGCCTTGGACTCAGGACCTAAACACTGTTCCTGGCTTCATTTATACCAGGCAAGCACTCTTGCCACTAGGCCATATTCCCAGCCCCTGTCCCTGACTTCTTTTTACTCAAGGCTAGCACTCTGCCACTTGAGCCACAGCGCCCCTTCTCACCATTTTCTATATATGTGGTGCTGGGGAATTGAATCCAGGGCTTCATGTATAGTGGCAAGAACTCTTACCACTAGGCCATAATCCCGGCCCGGCACTTTGGTTTTTAATGTGACGTGTGCTTACTGAACATAAGTTGGATTGACAGAAAAACTGCTTCTAAGTGATAAAACTAACCATTGTCTTAACTCCCACATGAGGGACTGGTTTAAAAATGCTTCTCATAGGAGTGTTGCTCAGAGTGGAAGAAACTTGAAAGCTATCGCAAGAACACTAGATACAGTTTAACTTACCCATAATAGGTCAAATAGTGCTATTTGAAATGAATCCTCAGTCCATCGTGGCTAGCCAGTTATGTTTATCCTATAAATCTGTATTCAAGATGAATGGATTCTAGACCTGAATGTCCTATCTGTGGATCTTTTGTAAACCACAAGACTTAAAATCTTGTAATCTATAGGATCACCAGATGTTTTGTATTACATGTGACTAAACTGGATAGTTATACCACTCTATTCTCTAGCGGTTTAATTTTTCTCAAATATTCAACGACATGTAAATGCAGCTATTTGGCAGCTTTTGGACTCCACCAGTATGGTTTGAAGGCTGAGGAGAATGTAGTTGGCCTCATATGTGCTTGTCCACTTGAACATACTTGAAATTAGTGAAGGAACTTAAAGACATAAGTAAATGATGTCAGTTGTTGGCATCTTAAGTGTTTGGGTTGACCAGAGATCTTTACCCCCAGGATGATAGGATTTTGTGACTTAATAGATTCTAGAAGGAGGACATGTTATAATGCAGCTTGGAGCTACAGATAGGCATTGTTCCTGAACTTAGATATCCTCACTGGATGCTTCTAGAATCATAGAATGCCTCAAGACATGAGCAGTTTCTCAGGATGAACCCTGACAGGGTGCCCTGCCTAATACGGAGAAAACTCTCCCAGGGATTTCCCATGGGTTCATTAGAATGCTACTGTGGATACAGGCGTTCTTTAGATTTGAGCATCCAAACAATTCTACTTGCTGTGACATGAGCCACTAAGACACAGCTTTGGGTTAGTGTTGACTACAAGAATAATTCTTGTTTAATTTGTGTGGAAATCAGTAAGGAAGTGAGCTTCAATGCCAGTGGAGGTGATGCTGCTTCCCAAAGTGGTAGGAATTGAGGATTATATTTAACCTGGAGGTTTCAGGGATTAAACTATGGAAGCTCACTAGGAACTGTGAGCAAATAACCCCAGACTATTCTGACCTGTCAATTCTTTGATCTAGCACAGGGAAAAATGCCCCATTTCGGGATGGGAGGTCCAGGGATAAGCATCGTCTACAGGAAAGGCTTATTTCGTGGTGTGGGAATACCTTCCAGGCTTCCCTTAAGCCCCTGAAAGTTTGGAATAGTCTAATTTTGCCAACTGGGGGGTCTGTAATGATTGCCTACTTTCTACACCTGAGCCCAACAGCAGACTATCATAGGCGGCCTTTGCTTTTTGCTCACAGCCTAAACCCCTTTTGACCCAAAGCTTCCATAAAGGTTCTTTGTGTGTGTGCTAGTGCTGGGGCTTGAACTCACGGCCTCATACTCTTGGTTATCTCATGCCCAGTTGGCACTCCCAGTCGAGGCACGCCCCAGGCTGGCTTCAAACTGAGGATGTATGTGTCAATTCGGAGGCTTGAACTCAGGGTCTCACACACACGTGTGTTGCTTGCTCAGCTAGCACTCCACCGTGTAAGCCATTCCCCCAGCCTTCATTCAAGTTCTTTTTGTGTGTGTGCTGGTCCTGGTGCCTGAACTCGGGGCATGAGCACTGTCCCAGAACTTTTTTTTGGCCAGTCCTGGGCTTGAACTCAGGGCCTGAGCACTGTCCCTGGCTTCTTTCTGCTCAAGGCTAGCACTCTGCCACCTGAGCCACAGCGCCACTTCTGGCCATTTTCTGTATATGTGGTGCTGGGGAATCGAACCCAGGGCCTCATGTATATGAGGCAGGCAGTCTTGCCACTAGGCCATATCCCCAGCCCTCCCAGAACTTTTTTTGCTTAAGGTTAGAGTTCTACCACTTGAGCCAGAGCTCCACTTGTGGTTTTCTGGTGGTTCGTTGGAGCTAAGAGTCTCACAGACTTTTCCTGCCCAGGCTGGCTTTGAACCGTGATCCTCAGATCTCAGCCTTCTGGGTAGCTAGGATTCCAGGTGTGAACCACTGTCACCCGGCTACTGTTGGAGTTCTTACTTGAAGCTAGTGGTGTGGGTTGTTTGCACCGCCAGGGAAGGGACTGGGCGTGCCCTTGTGAGGGAAGTGCTCCACAATACACTTGAGCCATGGCCCAGTCTCCTCGGTATTGTTTTGTTTGGAAGATAAGTTGAATCTCATGAACTGTGCCTGGCTGGCTTGAAAATGGCATCCTCCTGCCTTTGGGAAGTGAGCTTGCTGCTGCTTGTCTGCCAATAGGCAGAGGTCACTGGGGCTCACCGGGGCGGGGGGGATGTTCGGGGGAGGGGTCAGCCAGGAAAGGGCAGTTTATGTTGCTGCCTGGGCTCTTGTGGGAGCATTGGACCAAGTGTGGGGGGGGAGGGGGCTATGGTCACTTTTCAGTCACTGGAAAGATTGCTTCAGAGTGAACACATTGTTTATTTTTTGTTTATTTGTTTTGTTTTTGTTGGCAGTCCTGGGGCTTGAACTCAGGGCCTGAGCACTGTCCCTGGCTTTTTTGCTCAAGGCTAGCACTCTGCCACCTGAGCCACAGCGCCACTTCCGGCTTTTTTCTATATAGGTGGTGCTGGGGAATGGAACCCAGGGCTTCATGTATGCGAGGCGAGCGCTCTGCCACTAGGCCGCATTCCCAGCCCCTCACTCCTTTCTGAGGTGGCTGTCAGGTGCCGGCCGGCCGTCTCCTCGCTCGCTGGCTTGCTCGCCCGCCGCGGCACGTGGCAGCTCCTGGGAGCAGCGGTGGCGGCACCTTCCAGGCCTGAGCCCCAGGGGTGTGCGGATGGTGGCGCCGGCGGCGTGGGGTCTTCTGGGCTCTGCGTGGCTTGCGTGTGCCCGTCGCTGCGCTCTGACAGCAGCTTCTCTCTCCCCACAGGAGGACGCGCTCTCTGCATGGGCCCAGCCCCGTGACCACATTTGGACCAAAGGCCTGTGTGCTGCCCAACCCCCAGACCATCATGTGAGTCGGGTCGAGGGCCCTGGGAAGGGCGGGGGGCACCCCCAGGGCTTGGTCCTGGGGCGGGGTGGCGAGGGCCCGCCCTGGGGCTGCGCCTCGGCTCCAGGTGGTGGGAGCCTCGTGCTCCTCCGGGTCCTTCCGGAAGCCCCGAGTGACCCTTCCGAACCCGCCCCGGTGGTTTGAGCAAGCAGAGGCGGGGAGCGTGGCGGCACACCTGGAGGCCAGCCTCGGCCCCCCAGTGAGACGCTGCCGACAGGCGTGTGCACGCCTGCACACGCACTCGCACACGCCTGCACACACGGCCTAGGGAAAGCGCTGGGGGAGCTGGGGGCGGCGGCTCCGTGAGCCCCAGGGGCTTGGGCCCAGCCGCGGGCTTCCTCCTCGGCCCGATTCTAACTGCGTGTACGTGGTGTGCGTGCGAGACGCACGTGTGTGGCTGTGTGGTGTGGGATGCGTGTGGTGTGGGTGCGTGATGTGTGTGGTACATGTGTGTGTGTGTGGAGTGGGGGCGTGGCGAGTGTGTGATACTCGGCACGCACTGTGTGGTGTCTGGGATATGTGTGGTGGGGGGGTCCTGGTGTCTGTGTGGGGCGTTGTGTGTGTGATGTGTGTGTGCTGTGTGGGGTATGTGTGGTGTATATGATGGGTGATATTTGGTGTGTGGTGTGTGTGTGTCTTGGTGTGGCAGTATGTGGTGTGGTGTGTGTAATGTGTGTACTCTGGGGTGTACGTGGGGGGTGGTGTGTGTGTATAGTATATGTGGTGTGGAGGGTATGTGTGTGTGATGTGTGTGTGTATGGTGTCTATGTGGATGTGTGTGCTCTTTGGGGTGTAGTGTGTGTGTTGTGTGTGTGGTACGGCAGTGTGTACTCTGTGGGATGCGGCGTATGGTGTGTGATCGTTGCTGTGGTACGTGTGGGGTGGGCTGTCTGAGGTGTAGTGTGTTGTATGTGGTATGGGGGTATATATGGGGGGGATGTATGTGAGTGCTGTGCGTGCTCTTTGGGGTGTGGTGTGGGTGGGTCCCGGTGTCTGTGTGTGGTGTGGGGGGTGTTATATGTATGTGGTGCGGGGAGTATATGTGTGTGTGATATGTTGTATGGGTGTGGTGTATGTGTGTGTGTGTGTTGTGTGCTGTGTGTGATATTTGGTGCATGGTATGTGTGTGATGTGTGGTGTGTGTGGTTACTGGTGTTTGTGTGTGGTGGTGATGGTGTGTGTGTGTCCCGGTGTTTGTGTGTGGTGGTGGTGTTGTGTGTGTGTGCGTGTGTGTGCAGTGTATACTGTGTGTGTGTGTGGTGGGGGGGTCCTGGTGTGTGTGTGTGTGCAGTGTATACTGTGTGTGTGTGTGGTGGGGGGGTCCTGGTGTGTGTGTGTGGTGTAGTGTGTGCGTATTCCCGCCAGCCATGACGGCCCTGGCGTCATGACGGCTCCTGAGAGAACGCAGTGGCATCATTTTACCACATTCTGGATCACCAGTAGCTTCTCTCTGGAATTCATCGGCCCCAGCAGTGCAGGTGTTGAGTGTGTGTGTTCTGCACGGCCTTCGAGTTGCTTCTCTTTTTGAGGCGCTCTGATGGTCTAGCTTTGTGTTGAATACGCGGGGCTTCTTTCTGTCCCCCTTACCCTGTGATGCCGGCTGTGCGTCTTCCCCAGAGACACCTTTGCTGATTGCTTTCTGCCCCGTCGTCTCCTGCTAGGGTCAGTCGGGTGAAAGAGCCGCTTGTCCAGCGTGGGCCTGTCTGTGAGGCGGGCGACTGCTTGTCACTGAAGAGATCCCCCCGGGAGTGGGGCGCTCTTCTCCACAGACTGGCGCTGGGTGTAGCAGAGGCCCGGGATTCCCGGCCCGGCCGGCCTCCTGGGCTCCGGGGGGCCTCCTGGGTCCCGCCAGGCCGGGCCTCACGGGCTCCTACAGCCTTCACGCCTTGCTGTGCCCTCGGCAGGCAGAGGCCCGGCCCCGGGCTGGAGGGTGAGCAGAGGAGAGCGGCCTGTGACCCGGCAGTGTGTGACCCGGATTGGGGTCAGGCCCTCGGCATGGTGTCCGCCCCACCACTAGGCCTCGGGGATCCCGTGCGTCTGAGGAGCCGAGCGTGACCCGGTGACCTGTGTGTGCCCGCTTCTGACGTGGGGCTGGGGAGGAGTCCTGGCCCTCTGCCCCAGAAGTCACAGCGTCACCCTGCCCGGCCTGGGCAGCTCCGCACCACCCCCACGCCCCCGCCCCCGGCTCGTCTTCCCCGCGTGGCACCGCCCCCGCGTGGCACCGCCCCCGCCCACCTGCGGCCCCTCCCTGCGCCTCCTACCAGGCCCACGACGGCTGGGAGGTGGTTGTGTTGCCCTAGCACTGCTCCTGCGGTCAGACAGCCCATGGGGGGGCCCAGCGGGGCCCCAGGCGCGTGTCCAGCTTGGGGGCCTTCTGTTCTGCCGCTGTCTCAGGAGAGCAACGTTAGCGGGTTCCTCCATGTCCCGACGTGCCCGAGTGGCCGGAGCCCGGCGTCCCCCTCCTGGGCCACGGGAGCTGCCGCGCGCGCTTCCTTCTCGGGTGAGATGCTGCTGTGGACCGGCGCTGTCGTCAGTTAGGGTGTCCGGAGCTGCCGACAGCCGGAGGCCCGTAGTGGCTGTGTGGTCAGATGTCCCTGACCGGCACGGCCGGGCCGGGCAGGTGGGGCCCTGCCTGCCGAGTGCCACGCCCGCAGCCCGAGGCCTGGAAGGGCCTGGATGACCCCAGAGGAAGCTGAGGAACTGGTTTGTGGTCACGAGGAGGGGGGTTGGCACTAGGCCCCCCTAGGGTGAGCCGCGGGGGTCGCTGGCTCAGCTGAGTCGCCAGGCCGAGTCTTGGAGTGGGCCGGCAGGCCGCGGGGTGCGCTGGGAGCTGAGTGGGGGTGAGTGGGAGCTTTGGGGTCTGGCTGGGCACCAGGCTGGGAGCAATCCCACACTGGGTGCAGCCCAGAGCCAAGCAGGTTCAGGCAGTGACTGCCTTTCACCTGCCGCCCTTTCACCTGGGGGGTGGAGAGCCCCGCCCAGGGGGTGGGCCCAGGCAGCCCCTGGCTTTAGCTCTGACCCGCCCGGCCAGGGCACTGGAGCTGCCCGGGGCCGGGGCTGTGGAAAAGCAGGGCGCTGAAGCTGGGTTTGTGCTGCTAAGGTTAGCCTGGTATCTTCAAGGAAGCCGTTAGATAGAAAAAGGTCCTATGGCGTTCTAGTTGCTTCTAGAAGCCCGGGGAGCGCTCTGCACTATGCCCTGCTTTCCGCGTTGGGGTGCGCGGTCAGGCCGCCGCGCGGTGCAGGGTGGGGCGCGTGTCAGCACGTGGGGTCGCGCGCGCCTGTGCTGACGGTGTGGGCCGGGATGTGGTGGGCACACCTGCCGTCCCCTGGGAGCGGAGGCCCCGGCGGCCGCGGGCGTGCGGCGGGCCGGCCCGGGAAGGGCGCCATGAGTGGCTCCTCACTTCCCAGAAGCGCCTGGAACCGGTGAGTGCGGGGCCGGGGCCGCTGGCCACTCGGTGACGGGACGAGCTCCACACTCGGTTGGCAGCCTCGGCAGGCGGCCGGGCAGTCACTGCCGGGGCACGGTCACCGCCGGGGCCCCCGGGCCTCGGGGTCCCGGCCAGTGTGCTCCAGGACTCTGACAGCGGGGGGAGGCGCGGCACAGCGGGGGGAGGCGCCGCTCAGCAGATCCGCGTTTGGAGGCCCAGCGTGGACGGTGCGTCTGAGGGGCTTGAGCCGGCACAGCACGGGCAGCCCAGTCGGGGCCGACAGTCCCCAGAGCCTTCTCCGTAGGACTCGCTCTGCCTTTTACCCGCAGATTCTTTACTTTTTCTTATTTCTGTGTGCTGGTACTGAGGCTTGAACTCAGGGCCTGGGAGCTATCCGTTAGTTTTTTGTTGTTTTTTTTTTTGTCCTGGGGCTTGGACTCAGGGCCTGAGCACTGTCCCAGGCTTCTTTTTGCTCAAGGCTAGCACTCTGCCACGTGAGCCACAGCGCCACTTCCGGCTTTTTCTGTATATGTGGTGCCGGGGAATCGAACCCAGAGCTTCATGTATATGAGGCGAGCGCTCTACCACTAGGCCTCATTCCCAGCCCCTGAAGGTCATGGTTTGAATTTGAAGCCTTGGCAGGAAGCTATGAGACTCTTTTGTCTTCACTCCACTACCAAAACAACAGAAGTGGAGGTGTGGGTGTGTGCACGTGTGTGCACACAGCCCTGCGGAGTCTACTCGGCCCCCACGGTTGTTTAGAGAGGTGAGCTGGGCCCGGGCAGGTGTGGGCAGTGCAGAGTGTCCTGAAGAAGTGTCAGAGTGCAAGGGGTCTGTGTCCTGGGAGAGTGGCCCTGGCTGTCTGTGGGGAGGACGCTCGTGGGCCCGTGGGCCCGTGGGTCCCCTCTCAGCTCTGTGTGTGGTCTCCGCTGCGATGCCTCTGTTTGGGAGTCTGAGCGTGGCCTCTGTGGTTCACCTAGTGAAGGTGAGTGGCAGGCATGACTAGTCAGCAGCTTGCCCGAGAGGTGGCCAGGGTCCTGCGGATGTCAGAGGCTGGGCAGGGCCACGTCCTCCAGGCCTTCCAGCTGCCGAGGGTGCCGCCGGATCCCCCTGGGTCCTGCTTGTTCTCATGCGGGACTTCTCCAGGAGTGGGGGCCAGGCCGCCCGGGGGGACCCCTGCGGGGTGTCCATCTCCAGGCGTGCCCACCAGGCCGCCCGGGGGGACCCCTGCGGGGTGTCCATCTCCAGGCGTGCCCACCAGGCCCCCCGGGGTGACCCCTGCGGGGTGTCCATCTCCAGGCCTGCCCACCAGGCCCCCCGGGGTGACCCCTGCGGGGTGTCCATCTCCAGGACTGCCCACCAGGCCCCCCGGGTGACCCCTGCGGGTGTCCATCTCCAGGCATGGGGGCCAGGCTCTCCGGGGTGACCCCTGCGGTGTCCATCTCCAGGCGTGCCCACCAGGCCACCTGGGGTGACCCCTGCGGGTGTCCATCTCCAGGCCTGCCCACCAGGCCACCTGTGGTGACCCCTGCGGGTGTCCATCTCCAGGCATGGGGGCCAGGCCGCCCCGGGTGACCCCTGCGGGTGTCCATCTCCAGGCGTGGGGGCCAGGCCGCCCGGGGGGACCCCTGCGGGGTGTCCATCTCCAGGCCTGCCCACCAGGCCGCCCGGGGGGACCCATGCGGGTGTCCATCTCCAGGCGTGCCCACCAGGCCGCCCGGGGGGACCCCTGCGGGTGTCCATCTCCAGGCGTGGGGGCCAGGCCGCCTGGGGTGACCCCTGCGGGGTGTCCATCTCCAGGCCTGCCCACCAGGCCGCCCGGGGGGACCCCTGCGGGGTGTCCATCTCCAGGCCTGCCCACCAGGCCGCCCGGGGGGACCCCTGCAGGTGTCCATCTCCATGCGTGGGGGCCAGGCTGCCCGGGGGGACCCCTGCGGGTGTCCATCTCCAGGCGTGCCCACCAGGCCCCCCGGGTGACCCCTGCGGGTGTCCATCTCCAGGCGTGGGGGCCAGGCTCTCCGGGGTGACCCCTGCGGGTGTCCATCTCCAGGCGTGGGGGCCAGGCCGCCCGGGGGGACCCCTGTGGGGTGTCCATCTCCAGGCGTGGATGGCAGCTTCTCAGAGCCTCTCTCCCCGTGGGTGCCGCCCTCTCCCTGAGGGAAGGGGACTGCTGTTGTAGATGCCCTCTCCTCCCCAAAGGCACATCCAGGACCCAGCCAGCCAGCGGTTGACGTGGAACAAGTCTCCCAAGAGTGTGCTTGTCATCAAGAAGATCCGAGACGCCAGCCTGCTGCAGCCCTTTAAAGAGCTCTGCATGTACCTCATGGAGGCAAGTCAGGAGGCCTGGCAGCGGGGGCCGGGGCCTCGGCGTGCCCGGGGCAGCGGGCCTCCGGGCCCAGGGCAGGGGCAGGGGAGTGGATACCCATCCAGGCCTCAAGCTGGGGTCCAGAGAGCGCTACTCGGTGTCCCAGGTATTTTCTGTCACTGACGGATCGTCGCCGAGAAGGGCAGTTTATAAAGAACAGAAGTCGATGGACCCGCAGTCTGGAGGCTGAGGAGGCCAAGCCTGTGGAGGGAGCCTGCCCGGATAGGACAAGACTTGTCACCCTCATGACCTCAGCACCAGCCTCTTGAGTTGCCCCAGACCGGTCACGTGGGTGCGGACTCTGGTCCACTCTTTCTAGCAGTCCTTGCTAGTAGTAGCACAGTTCCACAGTTTGGAAGTTCAAGGTCAAGGGACCATATCTGGTGATGGCCGTCTTGCTGGTAGTCCCAAGCACCCTATGGCAAGAGACAGGATCAGGCCGGGCTCCCGTGGCTCACATCTATAACCAGATACTCGAAGGAGGCTGAGATCTGAGAATCTTGGTTCAAAGCCAGCCAGGGGATGGGGGCTGGGGATATGGCCTAGTGGCAAGAATGCTTGCCTCGTATACATGAGGCCCTGGGTTCAATTCCCCAGCACCACATATACAGAAAACGGCCAGAGGTGGCGCTGTGGCTCAGGTGGCAGAGTGCTAGCCTTGAGCGGGAAGAAGCCAGGGACAGTGCTCAGGCCCTGAGTCCAAGCCCCAGGACTGGCCAAAAAAAAAAAAAGCCAGCCAGGGCAGGGAAGTCCAGAGACTCTTTATTTCCAATCAACCACCAAAATGTTGGAAGCGGAGGTGTGGTTCATATGGTAGCGCACACAGGGCTGGGGATATGGCCTAGTGGCAAGAGCGCTCGCCTCGTATACATGAGGCCCTGGATTCGATTCCCCAGCACCACATATACAGAAAACGGCCAGCAGTGGCGCTGTGGCTCAGCCAGAGCCTGAGGACCTTGTCTCCCCAGGGCCCCACCTGGGAACACACAGTCCGATTGCGTTTCCCCCTCAGCACCTCACAGTGGGGACTCGAGGCAAGCACTCACGTTGTGCCGTCGCCCCAGCACCAGGTGCAAGGCCTCAGAGTTAGAAGTTCCTAATGGAGGTCCAGATCCGTCCTCCACTCCGGGGCCCCGACGGCCTCGCCAGAGCCTCCTGCCACACAGCAGGGAAGGGAGAGGCGGGAAGGGACCGGTGTGCAGGGGAGGGAGAGGCTGGGAGGGACCGGTGTGCAGGGAAGGGAGAGGCTGGGAGGGACCGGTGTGCAGGGGAGGGAGAGGCTGGGAGGGACCGGTGTGCAGGGGAGGGAGAGGCGGGAAGGGACCGGTGTGCAGGGGAGGGAGAGGCGGGAAGGGACCGGTGTGCAGGGGAGGGAGAGGCGGGAAGGGACCGGTGTGCAGGGGAGGGAGAGGCGGGAAGGGACCGGTGTGCAGGGGAGGGAGAGGCTGGGAGGGACCGGTGTGCAGGGGAGGGAGAGGCTGGGAGGGACCCGTGTGCTCACACAGCCCACGTGGCCGGGAGCTGTTCACCGGGCCGGATGGCCTGGGCGGGGCCCGTGGGGCGGGGCCGGGCGCGAGGGGCTCAGCGTGCCGCGCTTGCAGGAGAACAACATGATCGTGTACGTGGAGAAGAAGGTGCTGGACGACCCCGCCATCGCGAGTGACGAGAACTTTGGACCAGTGAAGAAGAAGTTCTGCACTTTCCGAGAAGGTGCGTCCCCCTGGGTGGCAGCCGTGTCCTGGGCAGAGCCGCCGCCCCAGGTCCCCAGGCCTGATGGTGTTCTGCCTTTTGACTGCGTTCTAGATTATGACGACATTTCCAACCAGATAGACCTCATCATGTGCCTGGGGGGCGACGGGACGCTGCTCTACGCCTCCTCGCTCTTCCAGGTGAGCGCCGCGCAGGCCGACAGGCGGCGGGGGGGGGGGGGGGGGGGGGGTGTCAGGGCCTGGGCCCCTCCGCCCCGCAGCCCCTCCCAGAGGCTCTGTTCTTGCACCGAGGACCTGGGTCTGGAGGTTGGGTCTGTCTGTCTGTTGAACTCGGTCCTGGCGCTCTTTTGCTCAAGGAGAGGGCTCTGCTACTTTGCGCCTCGGTGTCGCATCCGTCTCCTGGTGATTCATCGGCCATGAGTCTCGCGGGCTTCACGCCACACCCCTCAGAGCTCAGCCGGCCCGTAGTCCAGGGTTACAGGCACGAGCGTGCGTGCGGTTTCGTTTCGGGCAGCCCTCGTCCGGCTCGGGGGCTGCAGCGGGCATGTTTTCTGTGCTCGCGGGAGGCTGGAGCGGGGAGGCGGGCACGGGCTGGGGGCGGGGGTGGACCAGCTGGGACGGGGCCTCCGTGCACGGGGCGGGCCCCGGCAGCGCCCGTGACCATGGTGGAGCTGCTGGCAGGTGCTGCCCCCTCGGGGGACACAGATGGGCCTGCTTGGGGGGTCCCTGGCTCTCACTCAGCCCCATCCGTCCTACACCCCTGCTGCTCTCCTCCTCCTCAGAGCCCCGCCTTCTATCCCGTCGGACATGGACTCTAGTCAGAACCTGGGGTCCGACTGGGTCTCACCGGCCCTCCTTCCTCCCTGGGGAGGGGTCTGGAGCATCGCTCCGCTGAGACCCCCCCTCGCCTGGCACGCCCCTGCTCGCCCAGCTGACCCCGTCCTCACCCGCAGGGCAGTGTGCCTCCAGTGATGGCATTCCACCTGGGCTCGCTGGGCTTCCTGACCCCGTTCAGCTTCGAGGACTTCCGGTCCCAGGTCACTCAGGTGATAGAGGGTGAGTTGGAATGTTCTGGGGAAATGGGGCTTATCTGCCCGCTTGGTTGTGTTTCTTTGGAAACATCTTTTACTTAGTGGTACGTAAAGTAGCACTAAAGGTTTCAAGCTTAGAGGCTGGGCTGTGGCTTAGCGGTGGAGCGCCTGCCTGGCACGCACGAGGCCCTGGGCTTGCCTCGTGGGCCCCACATTCGCAGAACAGGCCGAGGAGGCGCTGTGGTCATGTAGAGTACGAGCTTTGAGCACCGCAAGACTCAGGAACAGTGCCCAGGCCCTGAGTTCAAGCCCCAGGACTGGGGGAAAAAAAGTTTCAAGATTCAAGGATTTTTAAGTCGGGGTTTTTGAAAAATAGCTGTAGTGGGAATACGGCCTAGTGGTAGAGCGCTCGCCTCGCATACATGAAGCCCTGGGTTCGATTCCCCAGCACCACATATGCAGAAAATGGCCGGAAGTGGCGCTGTGGCTCAGGTGGCAGAGTGCTAGCCTTGAGCAGAAAGAAGCCAGGGACAGTGCTCAGGCCCTGAGTCCAAGGCCAGGACTGGCAAAAAATAATAATAGTTGTACAGAGAAGTTGCAGTTGTGACCCTCAGCCGTAAGCACGTGCACTTAGATCCGTGTCCGCCCTTCCGAGGTCAGCGGGCCGGGTGCCCTGGAAGGGCGGGAGCCCGCGGGGCTGCGGCCCGGCCTCGAGGGGCCCACTGACCTCCGGTGCCCCCAGGGAATGCAGCGGTGGTTCTCCGGAGCCGGCTGAAGGTCAGGGTGGCCAAGGAGCTGAAGGGCAAGAAGATGGCCCTGCAGAACGGGCTCCGCGAGAACGGCCTGCGCGCCCCGGGCACGGACACGGAGGGCGGGAAGCAGGCCATGCAGTTCCAGGTCTGTGCACGCACCGCCAGCGGCTCCGCTGCTCCTTCCCGTGCCGTGGCCCTGAGGTGGTGGCCAGGGTGGGGGGCGGGGGGCTGAACCCCACGGCGGGGCCGCGGGTGCCTCGGGTGCCCGGTACTGCTGGCCCTGCCCCTCCAACCGCCGTGGCCTCGCGCTCCCCAGGTCTTGAACGAGGTGGTCATCGACAGAGGCCCCTCCTCCTACCTGTCCAACGTGGACGTCTACCTGGACGGGCACCTCATCACCACGGTGCAGGGCGACGGTAAGGCCAGGGACAGACCGGGGCCCCGAGCCCACCCCCCCCCGGCCCCGAGTGACGCCCGCACCCTGTCCCCGCCAGGCGTGATCGTGTCCACCCCAACGGGCAGCACAGCGTACGCAGCCGCGGCCGGGGCCTCCATGGTCCACCCCAACGTGCCGGCCATCATGGTCACGCCCATCTGTCCCCACTCGCTGTCATTCCGGCCCATCGTGGTCCCCGCAGGGGTCGAGCTGAAGGTCAGAGTCAGTGTCCCCTGCCTCTTGTGCTCTGTGAGTCTTTGGCCCTGGGTCAGTGAGGAGCAGCTACTGGAGAACCCACCAGACACCTGGCTGTCCTTGGTGGCTGTGTGGCGCACGGCCATGTGTCCTGCCCCCCGCTCCCTCCCCCCCCCCGCCTGTCAGGGAGCGTCGGCGAGCCCCTCACACAGGGCTCCAAGCCTCAGGGGCCAGCAGGTGGCCCTAGGTGAGGAAAGGCCCCCGCCCAGACAGCTGTCCCTGTCCCGGCTCCGGCCGGCTTCCTGGTGCCCACCCTTCCCCAAACGCACAGCGCAGGTGGCCCCGGCTGCAGGAGGCAGCGTCGGAAGGAGGCCAGGGCTGCCCAGGGCCGGGCCCCCACCCGCAGCCCCGGGCCCACCCTCTCCCTGCTTGACCCCTCAGATCATGCTGTCGCCGGAAGCCAGGAACACCGTGTGGGTGTCCTTTGACGGACGGAAGAGGCAGGAGATCCGCCACGGAGACAGGTGTGAGGCTGGGGGACTGGGCGCCGGCTGACCTCGTCCGTGCCGGGCAGGGCCTGGCGTGCGGCCGAGGGCCCGCGTCCGGGGTTTGCCTCCCGGGCCTGTGACCCGCCCAGCCCCCCAGGGGCTCACCAGCCTCCCTCCCGGCTGTCCTCCGCAGCCGCCGCCAAGGCCCGGGACGGAGCAGAGGCGGCGGGGCCCCGGGGGGGGCGGCGGGGCCCCCGCGTCCCAAGGCCCTGCGCTCACGGGCCCGGGCCGTCCCCCACAGCATCAGCATTACCACCTCCTGCTACCCGCTCCCCTCCATCTGTGTCCGCGACCCCGTGAGCGACTGGTTCGAGAGCCTGGCGCAGTGTCTGCACTGGAACGTGCGCAAGAAGCAGGCGCGCTTCCCGGAGGAGGACGAGGCCGGGGACGAGGCGGAGGACGAGGCGGAGGACGAGGGCTAGCCGGCGCCCGGCGGGGGACGGCAGCGCCGAGGACGAGGCCGGGGACGAGGCGGGGGACGAGGGCAGCGCCCTCGGGGGAGGGGCCCGGCCCGCCTGGGGCTGGCCAGACGCGCGTTTTAATATTTTTAAATCCGAATTGCTTTCCACTCTGGGCCGGACGCCCAGCCTGCGCCCCCCCCCCCCAGTGGCCCCGGGCTGGCAGGTCAGGAAGCTCCCGCGAATCAGTCTACTGAAATTCTGAGGGGTCACGATGAATTGACCCCCCCTTGATGATTGAAATAAACGTCTCAGCCAAACTCTTCCTTTAACTGCCATGCTTTCCCCTGGGCTCTGAACCTTCCCCCCTAAGACTCCAGGGGGACCTCGACTTGGCTGGGGGTCTGCGAGGTGCACTCTATCTGCCGGCAGTTTCTGGGGACCCCCGGTGCCGTCCCCGCCCCGTGCGGAGCCCGCCCGGCGCCCCCCACATTCCTCACGCAGCCCCCGCCGGGAAGACGTGCTCGGCCTTGTGCTGGCTTTCTAGATTCTCTTGGATTTTCTGAAGTGCTATGTACACAGTTGACTGTACACTTGAGGAGGTGTCGGAGGAGGGACTGTCCAGTGTTTACATGACGGCCCCCGAGCAGAGGGTCCAGGAGGGGGCTGGTGCTCCCGGGGCTGGCGGGGGCGGCCGGGCCGCCACACTGGGCATCGGCCATCCCGCGGCTGGGCACGCGGGGCCCTGGGTCCTGCCGCGGCGGGGGGCTGCGGCCCCGCACAGCCCCGTGGGAGGCAGCGCCCTGGCTGAGGGGGGGCGGGGGGGGGCATCTGCTTAGAGTTTTTCTCTCCCTTTTGTTTTCACCTGTTAAGTCACGGGGCGGGGCGGGGCCTCGTGCGTACGCCAGCCCCCTAGGGATTGTGGGCACCCTGCCCAGCCGTGGCTTCGCCCAGCCTCCCACAGGCAGAGGCGGCCCGGGCCCGAGCCCTCGTCTGCACCGTGGCACCACGGGCCCTGGCTCGAGGCCGTCCAGGGGTGCCCGCCTGGAGAGCAGAGGGCGGAGCTCAGGACCCCCCCGAAAAAGCAACTGCTGCACGGGCCTAGAACACTGGGGGTTTTGAAGCCAATTCTTAATGTTTCATATTGTTAATATCTTCAAAGTTTGTTAATTACTAATGAAAGCCTTATTACTATTTTCAGACCCTTTCAATAAACAGACTTGTAAAAAAAAAAAAAAGGATTGGGTTGAGTAACTTTGTTCCATCTTAGCACTGAAGGGCGTAGGCCAGGGCCTCCCAGCAGGCCCTGGTTTGGCCAGGCCTCTCCACGGAGCCCCGCTGGAGTACAGCGCCTCTGGAGGAAGGAGCCGAGGCCGCACAAGGCACGGCCCCCACCCGGGAAGGGGGCCCAGTGCCCGGCCGGCGGGAACGGCAGGAGGAAACCCCAGGCTCAGCCCAGCCCCTCGGGCCTTACCCACCCAGGGCCCCAGGCCCAGACCTGTTCCGGTCACAGCAGCTGCAGACTGGCGAGTCCTAGCTGGCCCCGGTGTCCCGGCCTCCAGTGCTGTGGACACAAGCACCAGCTCTCTCCTGTGTCTGAAGCGCATGGTGCGATCGCTGGGGAAACAGAAGCTGCTGCTCCCTATCGGATGAAGGGCCCCCCCGGCCCCCCAGTTACCACGCAGAATCACAGACTGCTGAGAGCACTCATGAAAAGCATGTCGAAGCCGGGCACTGGCGGCTCCTCAAGGGGCTGAGCTCTGAGGATCGCGGTTCAAAGCCACTCCAAGCAACAAAGGAGGTTTTGATCTCCAGTGCAGGACGGGCTTGAGCACAAAGGCTCAGGGACACCGCCCAGGCCAAGTTCAAGCCCCACGGGGATCAGCAAAAAAGGGGGGGAAACACATCTTGGGTTGTCTTACACAGTCACAAAGATGCACCCCTGTCCTACACACACCGGCGCTAGCCGGGGACACGGACTCTGAGAGGCCACTCTGCCCCGGGTCTCCTGTGGACATTTAATTCCCAACGTGAGTTGGTAAGAGACCAGGTTAATCCTGAGTAAGCAAATAAGCGCGGCGGGGCCTCGGGAGGGGGCAGGGCTGGCTCCGCAGGGAGGGGCACGCGGCCGGCTCCACCCGATGAGGGGACCCCGAACATGCGCGCGGTGCCCTGGGATTGTATCCAAAAGATGGCCTTCACCAGAGGGGGGCCTGAGGTGGGTCAGACCCACACGACCGCCCTCCTCACCTTGACCACGGCCACTGCGCGCAGAGCAGAGCAGGAGGGGCCAGGCGGGGCCCGGCACCTCCTCAAGGCCCCGCCCGGCCCGCCTGGCCCCTCACCCCAGTCCCTGGAATGCGGCCTGCCAAAGTCCTTCAGCCCCCTGAGGGCTGGGGGCCCAGTCCTCCATGCCGCCTGCCCACAGACACGCTCCGGACCTAGGGACGCCCAGGACGACAGACAGACAGACACGCTCCGGACCTAGGGACGCCCAGGACGACAGACAGACAGACACTCTCCGGACCTAAGGACACCCAGGCTGACAGACAGACAGACACCCTCCTGACCTAGGGACACCCAGGACGACAGACACCCTCCTGACCTAAGGACGCCCAGGACGACAGACAGACACCCTCCGGACCTAGGGACGCCCAGGACGACAGACAGACAGACACCCTCCTGACCTAAGGACACCCAGGCTGACAGACAGACACCCTCCTGACCTAAGGACACCCAGGAAGACAGACAGACACGCTCCGGACCTAGGGACGCCCAGGACGACAGACAGACAGACACGCTCCGGACCTAGGGACGCCCAGGACGACAGACAGACAGACACCCTCCGGACCTAAGGACACCCAGGCTGACAGACAGACACCCTCCTGACCTAAGGACACACAGGACGACAGACAGACACGCTCCGGACCTAGGGACACCCAGGACGACAGACAGACAGACACTCTCCGGACCTAGGGACGCCCAGGACGACAGACAGACAGACACGCTCCGGACCTAGGGACGCCCAGGACGACAGACAGACAGACACGCTCCGGACCTAGGGACGCCCAGGACGACAGACAGACAGACACCCTCCGGACCTAAGGACACCCAGGCTGACAGACAGACACCCTCCTGACCTAAGGACACCCAGGACGACAGACAGACATGCTCCGGACCTAGGGACACCCAGGACGACAGACAGACAGACACGCTCCGGACCTAGGGACGCCCAGGACGACAGACAGACAGACACCCTCCGGACCTAAGGACACCCAGGCTGACAGACAGACACCCTCCTGACCTAAGGACACCCAGGCTGACAGACAGACACCCTCCTGACCTAAGGACGCCCAGGAGGACAGACAGACACCCTCCTGACCTAAGGACGCCCAGGCTGACAGACAGACACACTCCGGACCTAGGGACACCCAGGACGACAGACAGACAGACACGCTCCGGACCTAGGGACACCCAGGACGACAGACAGACAGACACGCTCCGGACCTAGGGATGCCCAGGACGACAGACAGACAGACACCCTCCGGACCTAAGGACACCCAGGCTGACAGACAGACACCCTCCTGACCTAAGGACACCCAGGCTGACAGACAGACAGACACCCTCCTGACCTAAGGACACCCAGGACGACAGACAGACACCCTCCGGACCTAAGGATGCCCAGGCTGACAGACAGACAGACACCCTCCTGACCTAAGGACACCCAGGACGACAGACAGACAGACACCCTCCTGACCTAAGGACGCCCAGGACGACAGACAGACAGACACCCTCCTGACCTAAGGACGCCCAGGACGACAGACAGACACCCTCCTGACCTGAGGACGCCCAGGACGACAGACAGACACCCTCCTGACCTGAGGACGCCCAGGACGACAGACAGACAGACACCCTCCTGACCTGAGGACGCCCAGGACGACAGACAGACAGACACCCTCCTGACCTAGGGACGCCCAGGACGACAGACACCCTCCTGACCTAAGGACGCCCAGGCTGACAGACAGACAGACACCCTCCTGACCTAAGAACACCCAGGACGACAGACACCCTCCTGACCTGAGGACGCCAAGGACGACAGACAGACAGACACCCTCCTGACCTGAGGACGCCCAGGCTGACAGACAGACAGACACCCTCCTGACCTAAGGACACCCAGGACGACAGACAGACACCCTCCGGACCTAAGGACGCCCAGGCTGACAGACAGACAGACACCCTCCTGACCTAAGGACACCCAGGCTGACAGACAGACACCCTCCTGACCTAAGGACGCCCAGGACGACAGACAGACAGACACCCTCCTGACCTAAGGACGCCCAGGACGACAGACAGACAGACACCCTCCTGACCTGAGGACGCCCAGGACGACAGACAGACAGACACCCTCCTGACCTGAGGACGCCCAGGACGACAGACAGACAGACACCCTCCTGACCTAGGGACACCCAGGACGACAGACACCCTCCTGACCTAAGGACGCCCAGGCTGACAGACAGACAGACACCCTCCTGACCTAAGGACACCCAGGACGAGAGACACCCTCCTGACCTGAGGACGCCCAGGACGACAGACAGACAGACACCCTCCTGACCTGAGGACGCCCAGGCTGACAGACAGACAGACACCCTCCTGACCTAAGGACACCCAGGACGACAGACAGACACCCTCCTGACCTAAGGACACCCAGGACGACAGACAGACAGACACCCTCTGGACCTAAGGACGCCCAGGACGACAGACAGACAGACACCCTCCTGACCTAAGGACGCCCAGGACGACAGACAGACAGACACCCTCCTGACCTAAGGACGCCCAGGACGACAGACAGACAGACACCCTCCTGACCTAAGGACGCCCAGGCTGACAGACAGACAGACACCCTCCGGACCTAAGGACGCCCAGGACGACAGACAGACAGACACCCTCCTGACCTAAGGACGCCCAGGCTGACAGACAGACAGACACCCTCCTGACCTAAGGACGCCCAGGACGACAGACAGACAGACACCCTCCGGACCTAAGGACGCCCAGGCTGACAGACAGACAGACACCCTCCTGACCTAAGGACACCCAGGACGACAGACAGACACCCTCCTGACCTAAGGACGCCCAGGCTGACAGACAGACAGACACCCTCCTGACCTAAGGACACCCAGGCTGACAGACAGACAGACACCCTCCTGACCTAAGGATGCCCAGGACGACAGACAAACAGACACCCTCCTGACCTAAGGACGCCCAGGCTGACAGACAGACAGACACCCTCCTGACCTAAGGATACCCAGGACGACAGACAGACACCCTCCTGACCTAAGGACACCCAGGACGACAGACAGACAGACACGCTCCGGACCTAAGGACGCCCAGGCTGACAGACAGACAGACACCCTCCGGACCTAAGGACGCCCAGGCTGACAGACAGACAGACACCCTCCTGACCTAAGGACGCCCAGGACGACAGACAGACAGACACCCTCCGGACCTAAGGACGCCCAGGACGACAGACAGACAGACACCCTCCTGACCTAAGGACGCCCAGGACGACAGACAGACAGACACCCTCCTGCCCTAAGGACGCCCAGGCTGACAGACAGACAGACACCCTCCTGACCTAAGGATACCCAGGACGACAGACAGACACCCTCCTGACCTAAGGACACCCAGGACGACAGACACCCTCCTGACCTAAGGACGCCCAGGACGACAGACAGACAGACACGCTCCGGACCTAGGGACGCCCAGGACGACAGACAGACAGATACCCTCCTGACCTAAGGACGCCCAGGCTGACAGACAGACACACTCCGGACCTAGGGACACCCAGGACGACAGACAGACAGACACGCTCCGGACCTAGGGACGCCCAGGACGACAGACAGACAGACACGCTCCGGACCTAGGGACGCCCAGGACGACAGACAGACAGACACTCTCCGGACCTAGGGACACCCAGGACGACAGACAGACAGACACGCTCCGGACCTAGGGACACCCAGGATGACAGACAGACAGACACGCTCCGGACCTAGGGATGCCCAGGACGACAGACAGACAGACACCCTCCGGACCTAAGGACACCCAGGCTGACAGACAGACACCCTCCTGACCTAAGGACACCCAGGCTGACAGACAGACAGACACCCTCCTGACCTAAGGACACCCAGGACGACAGACAGACACCCTCCGGACCTAAGGACACCCAGGCTGACAGACAGACAGACACCCTCCTGACCTAAGGACACCCAGGACGACAGACAGACACCCTCCGGACCTAAGGACACCCAGGCTGACAGACAGACAGACACCCTCCTGACCTAAGGACACCCAGGCTGACAGACAGACAGACACCCTCCTGACCTAAGGACGCCCAGGACGACAGACAGACAGACACCCTCCTGACCTAAGGACGCCCAGGACGACAGACAGACACCCTCCTGACCTGAGGACGCCCAGGACGACAGACAGACAGACACCCTCCTGACCTGAGGACGCCCAGGACGACAGACAGACAGACACCCTCCTGACCTAGGGACGCCCAGGACGACAGACACCCTCCTGACCTAAGGACGCCCAGGCTGACAGACAGACAGACACCCTCCTGACCTAAGGACACCCAGGACGACAGACACCCTCCTGACCTGAGGACGCCAAGGACGACAGACAGACAGACACCCTCCTGACCTGAGGACGCCCAGGCTGACAGACAGACAGACACCCTCCTGACCTAAGGACACCCAGGACGACAGACAGACACCCTCCGGACCTAAGGACGCCCAGGCTGACAGACAGACAGACACCCTCCTGACCTAAGGACACCCAGGCTGACAGACAGACAGACACCCTCCTGACCTAAGGACGCCCAGGACGACAGACAGACAGACACCCTCCTGACCTAAGGACGCCCAGGACGACAGACAGACAGACACCCTCCTGACCTGAGGACGCCCAGGACGACAGACAGACAGACACCCTCCTGACCTGAGGACGCCCAGGACGACAGACAGACAGACACCCTCCTGACCTAGGGACACCCAGGACGACAGACACCCTCCTGACCTAAGGACGCCCAGGCTGACAGACAGACAGACACCCTCCTGACCTAAGGACACCCAGGACGACAGACACCCTCCTGACCTGAGGACGCCCAGGACGACAGACAGACAGACACCCTCCTGACCTGAGGACGCCCAGGCTGACAGACAGACAGACACCCTCCTGACCTAAGGACACCCAGGACGACAGACAGACACCCTCCTGACCTAAGGACACCCAGGACGACAGACAGACAGACACCCTCTGGACCTAAGGACGCCCAGGACGACAGACAGACAGACACCCTCCTGACCTAAGGACGCCCAGGACGACAGACAGACAGACACCCTCCTGACCTAAGGACGCCCAGGACGACAGACAGACAGACACCCTCCTGACCTAAGGACACCCAGGACGACAGACAGACACCCTCCGGACCTAAGGACGCCCAGGCTGACAGACAGACACCCTCCTGACCTAAGGACGCCCAGGCTGACAGACAGACAGACACCCTCCGGACCTAAGGACGCCCAGGACGACAGACAGACAGACACCCTCCTGACCTAAGGACGCCCAGGCTGACAGACAGACAGACACCCTCCTGACCTAAGGACGCCCAGGACGACAGACAGACAGACACCCTCCGGACCTAAGGACGCCCAGGCTGACAGACAGACAGACACCCTCCTGACCTAAGGACACCCAGGACGACAGACAGACACCCTCCTGACCTAAGGACGCCCAGGCTGACAGACAGACAGACACCCTCCTGACCTAAGGACACCCAGGCTGACAGACAGACAGACACCCTCCTGACCTAAGGATGCCCAGGACGACAGACAAACAGACACCCTCCTGACCTAAGGACGCCCAGGCTGACAGACAGACAGACACCCTCCTGACCTAAGGATACCCAGGACGACAGACAGACACCCTCCTGACCTAAGGACACCCAGGACGACAGACAGACAGACACGCTCCGGACCTAAGGACGCCCAGGCTGACAGACAGACAGACACCCTCCGGACCTAAGGACGCCCAGGCTGACAGACAGACAGACACCCTCCTGACCTAAGGACGCCCAGGACGACAGACAGACAGACACCCTCCGGACCTAAGGACGCCCAGGACGACAGACAGACACCCTCCTGACCTAAGGACGCCCAGGACGACAGACAGACAGACACCCTCCTGACCTAAGGACGCCCAGGCTGAC
This sequence comes from Perognathus longimembris pacificus, assembly GCF_023159225.1. Lineage (NCBI taxonomy): Eukaryota > Metazoa > Chordata > Mammalia > Rodentia > Heteromyidae > Perognathus > Perognathus longimembris. Next base: position 662,970 of record NC_063167.1, on the reverse strand, counting down.
AGACAGACAGACACCCTCCTGACCTAAGGACACCCAGGACGACAGACACCCTCCTGACCTAAGGACGCCCAGGACGACAGACAGACAGACACGCTCCGGACCTAGGGACGCCCAGGACGACAGACAGACAGATACCCTCCTGACCTAGGGACACCCAGGACGACAGACAGACAGACACGCTCCGGACCTAGGGACGCCCAGGACGACAGACAGACAGACACGCTCCGGACCTAGGGACGCCCAGGACGACAGACAGACAGATACCCTCCTGACCTAGGGACACCCAGGACGACAGACAGACACCCTCCTGCCCTGGGCCGCCCAGGCTGACAGACAGACACCCTCCTGCCCTGGGCCGCCCAGGCTGACAGACAGACACCCTCCTGCCCTGGGGTCGCCCAGGACGACAGACAGACAGACACCCTCCCGCCCTGGGCCGCCCAGGCTGGCTTCTTGTGGGATCAGCACTGTTAGAGATCACCCTGGAATGACGTAAGTGGTGATGGGGAAGTGGAAGATAAAGATCTGGAGACGAGAGACCGGAGGCTCAGCCTATCGGCCCCCCTCTTGGAGAAGCGGAGGTCAGGAGGACCAGTCCCTCTCAGAAAACCCAGGCAAGGTGATGTGTGCGTCATCCAGAGACCAGGATGGCAGGCTGAGGCCGGCTGCAGGTAACATGTGAGACCTTACCCAAAACACAAACGAAAAACAGGGCTGGAGGCATGGCTGAAGGGGCAGAGCACCTGCTTCGCAACAGGCACTAAGTTACTACTAGTACTCGGGTACTAGGAGCCCTGAGTTCAAGATCCAGTGGACTCCCGGCCTTACACAGGAGGCTGAGACCTGAGGATCACAGTTCAAAGCCAACCCTAGCAGAAAAGTCCCTGTGAGACTCTTAGCTCCAATTAACCACTCAGAAGCCAGAAGAAGAGCTGTGGCTAAAGGTGGTAGAGCTCCGGCCTTGAGCAAAAGCAGCTCAGGGACAGCGCCCAGGACCGGGACCAGGACCAGCCAAAAAGGAGAAGGGAAGGGAAAAGGAAGGGAAAGGAAAGGAAAACACAGGCCCTAGTGGCTCACGCTTGTAATCCTAGCTACACAAAAGATCTGAGGATCACAGTTCGAAGCGGGCCCAGGCAAATCCCAGGTGTGTCTCAAAGGGCACAACCAGGAGCGACAAAGCTGGGGGAGAGGACAGGGCACTGAGTTCAAGCTGCTGGGCAAGTGCCCCTGCTTGAGGGAGCTGTGCTACCACCAGGACAGGACTTGGGTTCCGTCTCGGGCACGAGCCTCGCCCCGCGGGCCCCCCAGAGCCCAGACTGGGGTGGAGGCTGGTGGCCGCACAGAACCAAGAGTTCGTGGGTCTGGGGGAGTCAGCCCTGTGTGGATTTCTCCTGTTTAATCTGGGAAGGAGCTAAGCCCCTCCTCTGCGTGAAGCCTGGTTCTCAGGACAGCAGGCCGCAGGACCTGGGGGGCGGGGGGGGGGGTTGTGTCCGGTCAGTGGTCAGCGTCACCATGGCCATTATTTCTACAGCAACCGGCGCCTCCCATGTTTGTTTTTCCTTTCAGTACTGGAGACAACTCAGGAACTAGCTAGCCACACCAGCACCTGACCAGCTGAGCCTTATCCCAGGACCTTTGGTTTTTATTTTGCTTTGGGGACAGGGTGTCTCCCCAGCACAGCACTGCGCACAGGCCCAGCTTCCACACAGCCCTGAGGTTCTTTTCCTGGTTCCCATTCCTGAGAATCGCTGGGTTCCAGACAGAAGCAGTCAGCAGTGAAAGGCTCAGAAAGCCAGGATCCTGTCTCTGGCTACGTGAGCTCAGGCCTTTGCAGACTGCAAGCTTTGTGAAGTCCTCTGGCTGTGAGATTCAGGCAACATGAACACAGTAGTGGACGCCTCTAAGTGCAAGCTTTCATCTCACTTCTGTGTTGTTCTTCCCTTCTGTCTGGGACAGGGGCTCTGTGCAGCCCAAAAGGTGCCTGGAAGGCAGGATGCGCCTCCTGTCCAGGTTTCTAAGTGATGGGATTATAGACACAGACGACCATGACTTTTGTTTCTTTTTTTTTTTCCCGTCCTGGGGCTTGGACTCAGGGCCTGAGCACTGTCCCTGGCTTCTCTTTGCTCAAGGCTAGCACTCTGCCACCTGAGCCACAGCGCCACTTGCAGCTTTTTCTGTGTATGTGGTCCTGAGGACTCGAACCCAGGGCCTCATGCATGCTAGGCGAGCAGTCTGCTGCTAAGCTACATTCCCACCCCCCATGCCTCCCGTTTTTATAAAGTTTCCCTTCTAGCACTGAGGTCTCCACCCAGCGGACTTTGCTGGCCTTCTCTGGCCTCAGTAAAGCCCCAGCCGCACGGGGGCCCACGGAGCAGCCCCAGGCGGGGACCCTAACCGAGAGGAGCAGCGAGCTCGCCTCGCATACATGGGTTCGATTCCCCAGCACCACTTGTATAGAAAACGGCCAGAGGGGGCGCTGTGGCTCAGGTGGCAGAGTGCTAGCCTTGAGCAAAAGGAAGCCAGGGACAGTGCTCAGACCCTGAGTCCAAGGCCCCAGGACTGGCCAAAAAACAACGACAACAACAACAAAAAGGGGAATGGGGGGGCGGACGGGCCAGGTGGCTCTCCCGTCCCCACGGGAGAGGCCCCATGGGGGGGCAGGAGGCTGGGGGGGGAAGCGGGGAGGCTCATCTGGGGGCGGCGGGGGCGGGGCCTCATCGCGGGGGCGGCTCCCCCCTCCCCAGGGGCCGCGGCCGCTTTTCCTCCCTGGCGGTTTGAGGCGCCGCCCCCTCCCCGCCCCCGGTCCGGAACCGCCATTGTTTTCTAGGACTCTTGGTGATGTTTCTTCTTCTGTTCCTGGTAGCCGGGACTCGCCGCTAGGCCGAGAGGCCCCGCCCCGGGCTCGGCTGTCACGGTCCGCGGCGGTTCCGTCGGCTGAGGCCCGGCCCCTCGCAGCGCCGCCCGCCCCCTCGGGCTCCGCGCGGTGGACCAGTTCGGAGCGTGCCAACCGCGGCCGCGGGGGGCGCTCACACCCCCGCGCGCCTGGCTGGGTCAGGACCGGGCCGGGAAGTACCAAGGGCCCCTCGGCCGCGGGGGACGCCCACACCCCCGCCCGCCTGGCTGGGTGGACCGGACCGGGAGGTACCAACGGCGGCCGCGGGGGGCGCCGGCGCCTACACCCCGGCCCGCCTGGGTGGACCGGGCCGGGAGGTACCAAGGGCGGCCGCGGGGGACGCCTTCACCCCCGCCCGCCTGGCTGGGTGGACCGGGCCGGGAGGTACCAAGAGCCCCGCGGCCGCGGGGGACGCCGCGGTCCGCCCTCCGGTCCCCAGCCGGCTCGCGAGGCGCCGCAGCCCGTGGCCGAGTCCGTGGTCTCCCGTGGGCCCCCTCCGGCCCCCGCGGCCTCGGGGTGCCGGGGCTCTGCACCCCCCGAGCCCGGCCGCGGGACCCCGGCCGGCGCCGCCCCCCTCCAGCCCGAGGGCGCGCGCGGAGGCCCCGCGGGCGGCGGCGCGGCCCGTGGATGAGCGGGGTCCCGGGTCGCCTGCCCGCGCCGGGCCGCCCTGGCGGAGCCGGGACCGCCGCCCACCCGCCGCCCGCCGCCCGCCGCGGGAGCGCGGAGCCCGGGCCCCGCCTCGTCGCGGACCGCGCCCGGAGACCCGGCCTGGGCCCCGCGTCCGCCTCGGCGCAGCGGGCGGCGGGGCTCGCGGCGGGCGGCCGGACGGAGCGGGCGCGGCGCGGCCGGGACGCGGCCGGGAAGCGCAGGTGAGACGCGGCCGGCGTCCCGGGGCCGTTACGCCCGCCCCGGGCAGCGGCTAGGCCGGCGGCGGCCGTTTCCTCGCCGCGCCCGGGCCCGGGTCTCGGCGCGTTCTGTCGCCGGGGAGCGGAGGTCGGGGGCGGGGCCGGGGGCGGGAGGCACCGGCCGGCGCCCGCAGCCCCGGTGCTGGAGGCGGGGCGCCCGCGGCGGGGCCCGGCCCCGACCTCCGCCCCCGGGCGGTGAAGACCCGGCCGGGAGAGGAAACGTCGGGGGGGGGGGGACCCCGAACAGAAAGAACCGCAGCCTTGGGGCCGGGCTGGGGCTCCGGGGCCGAGCGCCCGCCGGCGTGCTGGAAGCCCGGGGCTCGGTCCCCCAGCACCCCCGACACAGAAAGGGCTGGAGGGGCCGAGTGCTGGGCTCGAGCACCAAGAAGCCGGGACCGGGCCCAGGCCCTGAGTCCAAGGCCCCGGACCGGCGGAAAAGAAGTGCACTCTTTTTGTGTAGTCGGTTGTGAGGCTTGAACTTGTGTCCTCAGCGCTGACCTGAGCTCTTGTGCTCAAGGCTAGCTCGCCCCCACTTGAGCCACAGCGCCGCTCCCCGTTTTCTGGTGGTTGATGGGAGATGAGCGTCTCATGCACTTTCCTGCCCCTGCCGGCATTGAACTGCCATCCTCAGATCTCAGCCTCCCGAGTAGCTGGGATCACAGGCAAGAACCACTGGCTTCCACCTAAAAAATGTACTCTTTGCTCAACATATGTATGTAATAGTAACGCCCTGCACATCAATTAAAACAATTTTTTAAAAAAGGAAACAGGAAGATTTTTCTACACAGAAGGGACCCATTGTCAATGTGGATAAACTAGAAAATGTCCTAAGAGGAGCTTAGTGGATCCGAGTGTACTCCCTGAGCTGGCTGTAGCTGGTAAAGTGTGCTGTATTCCCACAAAGTCAGTGGTGAAAGTTTGCCCTTCTCACTGGTAACAGGCTTACTTCTATCAAGAATCGGTGGATGTACCTGTCCTAAATTCCTTGGCTTCCCAGCTTCGCCCTTGTAAAAGCAAACCTGGGCTCCCTGGCTGTTTCCAGAGGGTGAGCTGGAGGTGGAATTCCAGTGTGTAGAATTTGTACTTTTTGTTTTGTTTTTTGCCAGTCCAGGGCTGGGACTCAGGGCCTGGGCACCGTCCCTGGCTTCTTTTAACTCAAGGCTAGCACTCTGCCACTTGAGCCACAGCGCCACTTCCGGCTTTTTTCTGTATATGTGGTGCAGTGGAATCAAACCCAGGGCTTCATGTATATGAGGCAAGCACTTTATCGGTAGGCCATATCCCCAGCCTCTAGAATTTGTGCTTTTGATATGTTTTTGTTCAAAATGTGCTGCTGGCAGTTTGAGCCAATGCAAATATCCTGGCCAGGGGTTGAGAACCTCCTAAATTCTATGTTCCAGGCTTGTGTGTGTGTGTGTGTGCTCATGCCAATTCTGGGGCTTGACTTCTGGGCATATGTTTCCGACCTTTTTTGCTCAAGGCTAGTGCTCAACCACCTGAGCCACAGCTCCACTTCTGGCTTTTCTGGTGGTTAATTGGAGATGAGAGTCTCATAAACTTCCTTGCCCAGGCTGGATTCAAGCTGTGACCCGGGCTGGGAATATGGCCTAGTGGCAAGAGTGCTTGCCTCCTACACATGAAGCCCTGGGTTCGATTCCCCAGCACCACATATATGGAAAATGGCCAGAAGTGGCGCTGTGGCTCAAGTGGCAGAGTGCTAGCCTTGAGCAAAAAGAAGCCAGGGACAGTGCTCAGGCCCTGAGTCCAAGCCCCAGGACTGGCCAAAAAAACAAACAAGCTGTGACCCTGGGATCTCTGCCTCCTCAGTGGCTGGGATTACGGGGGTGAGCCACTGCTGTGCCTGGCTGCCCCAGAGATCTCTAACCTAGAATTAAGGGAGCCGAGAATCAGGTGTGTTTTAGAAAATGACATGTTTGTCAGTCATGCCACAGACAGCTGGAGGAAGCCGGTGGCGGGGCAGTGGGATGGGTGCTTGGTGCTCGTCCTGAGCTCCGTGCTGGCTGCTGAGGAGCCTCCCGCGAGCCCAGCCTCTGTTGTCAGGGGTCAGAAGGACAGGGTTGCCCTGCAGCTTTTATCTGTTCTCCGTGTACTCTAATGGGTGGTGATGACTCAGGCTTTTATGGCCAGCGCTCCACACCCCCGGAGTTCAAGTCCAGCTGCCCCGACTGTTTGCAGGCCCACGCAGGCGTGCAGGGCTCCTGGTTCTTCAGAGCAGTTGGTAGTGGTTCCCAGATCAATGCTGACCCTTGGTCTTTTGCAGGATAAGGATTGCTTTCCTCTGAAAGCAACTGGGAAGGCAGACGGGAAAGCCAGGAACCAGGGCTGGGTGAGTGCACCCCCAGGGGCTTCTCTGGTGCTTCCTTCAGGAGACCTCAGGAGCTTCCTCCCGGGCCTTGCTTGAGGGTCTCAGATGAACGCTGCTGCCAGGGTTTGAGGTCTGGGGGGGGGGAGTGGGAGGCCTCGGCCAGGGCCCCAGGGAAGCGAGGGGTGGGGGGTGGCCTGGCTCTGCTCAAGTCTGTCTTTGCATAACACCCAGACATGCCAGCCGCCAAGCTGCAGCTTCCTGGGAGACTCCGCCAAAGTTCCCGACTCTTGTGAAAAAGCCAAGTGAGAGAGAAGATCCAGTACCGAGTTAAAAAGAAGTGCCGAATTTAGCCAGTAAGGTATCTTTTTGTTTTCTTGTTGTGTTGTTTTAACTCCCAAATGAGTCAGCCATAACTGCTGGTTTCGTTGAAGCTCTCTTCTTCCCTGAATGTATCACAACTTAAAAGTTTTAATAATCTGGTCCATTTTCAAGAGCCATCTGGGAGCTGTCCTCCAGTTCTCCCTGACCTTGCTGGGAGCTTGTCTCTTCTGGTGAGTGAGGTAGAATCTTGTGTGTGTGCACACTTGCACGCTTGCGTGTGGGTGTCCCAGTGCTGGTGTTGGAATGCCAGGCTTCACATTCGTGCTTGCATATTATTCTCAAGCCTACTGCCCCATCTCGTGAGCCAGAGCGCCACTTCCAGAAGGCTTCTGTGGTTATAACGCTGGAGACCAGTGTGTCTCATGGAATTCCTACCCAGATTCAACCTTGGTCATCAGGTTTTAGCTCCTGAGTTGCTAAGATTACGGGTATGGGCCCCGGTAGAACCTTCCAAGGATGATTGTTAGGATCGGCTGAGCCAGTGTGTGAATCAGCGCCCGTGGAAGCTGGTGGGAGCTAGCGTATGTGTTTGGAGAGTTCTAAACAACCAACAACAAACAAGCGGACATGGCATTGCCACTCCTGGACTTGAACTCAGGGCCTGAGCGCTGCCCTTGAGCTTTTGCTCAAGGCTAGCACTCAGCCACTTGAGCCACAGCGCCACTTCTGGCTTTTTCTGTTTATGTGGTGCTGGGGAATCGAGCCCAGGGCTTCATGTATACGAGGCAAGCTCTCTACCACTAGGCCACATTCCCAGCCCCAGATACCATGTTCTTTTTAAAATTTTTTTGTATTTATTTATTTTGAGAATCAAATCTTTTTTTATCGTCAAACTGATATACAGAGAGGTTACAGTTTCATACGTTAGGCATTGGATACATTTCTTGTTACCTCCTCCCTCATTCCCCCTCCCCCTCCCCCTTTCCCCCCATGAGTTGTTCAGTAGATTTACACTAAGCAGTTTTGCAAGTATTGCTTTTGTAATCGTTTGTCTTTTTTACCATGTGTTTTTTTTTTTTGTGCCAGTCCTGGGGCTTCGACTCAGGGCCTGAGCACTGTCCTTGGCTTCTTTTTGCTCAAGGCTAGCACTCTACCACTTGAGCCACAGCGCCACTTCTGGCCATTTTCTGTATATGTGGTGCTGGGGAATTGAACCCAGGGCCTCATAAATACAAGGCAGGCACTCTAGCCACTAGGCCATATCCCCAGCCCTACCATGTTCTTAAGTGATTGAGTGTTTCTATACTTATTATTTGTCTGTGACTTTTTTTTTTTTTTGGTGACAAGGTCTTGGCTATTGCCTATGCTGACCTTGACCTCACACCTCTCCTGCCTCAGTCTCCCCAGTGCTGAGGTGAGAGACAGTCACATCCCCTGGCATCAGATTGATTAGGGTTAGTGGTCCACAGCACCACTTGTGTGGTCCACCAAAGTGCCACGTATGTGAAGGCCTTACCCTACCAGTACTGATACAGAGCCCAGCGCCCCCCTCCAGGCACTGACACAGAGCCTAGCACCCCTCCCCGGCACAGATACAGCACCCAGAACGCCCCCCGCACTGATACAGCACCCAGAACCCCCCCAGGTACAAATACAGCACCAGAACCCCCCCCCAAGGCACTGATACAGCACCCAGAACCCCCCCAGGCACTGATACAGCACCCAGAACCCCCCCAGGTACAGATACAGCACCAGAACCCCCCCCCCCAAGGCACTGATACAGCACCCAGGTCCCCCAGGCGCTGATACAGCACCCAGAACCCCCCCAGGCACTGATACAGCACCCAGAACCCCCCCAGGTACAGATACAGCACCAGAACCCCCCCCCCAAGGCACTGATACAGCACCCAGGTCCCCCAGGCGCTGATACAGCACCCAGAACCCCCCCAGGCACAGATACAGCACCAGAACCCCCCCCCCCAAGGCACTGATACAGCACCCAGGTCCCCCAGGCGCTGATACAGCACCCAGAACCCCCCCCAGGCACAGATACAGCACCCAGAACCCCCCCAGGCGCTGATACAGCACCCAGAACCCCCCCCCCAAGGCACTGATACAGCACCCAGGTCCCCCAGGCGCTGATACAGCACCCAGAACCCCCCCAGGCACAGATACAGCACCCAGAACCCCCCCAGGCACTGATACAGCACCCAGAACCCCCCCCAGGCACAGATACAGCACCAGAACCCCCCCCAAGGCACTGATACAGCACCAGAACCCCCCCCAGGCGCTGATACAGCACCCAGGTCCCCCAGGCGCTGATACAGCACCCAGAACCCCCCCAGGCGCTGATACATCACCCAGAACCCCTCCCCGGCACAGATACAGCACCCAGAACCCCCCCCAAGGCACTGATACAGCACCCAGAACGCTCCCCAGCACAGATACAGCACCAGAACCCCCCCAGGCACAGATACAGCACCAGAACCCCCCCCAAGGCACTGATACAGCACCCAGGGCCCCCAGGCGCTGATACAGCACCCAGGGCCCTGATACAGCACCCAGAGCCCCCCCCCCATGCAGTGACCCAGCGCCCCCCTAGGCAGTGACCCAGCACCCCCCCAGGCAGTGACCCAGTGCCCCCCCAGGCAGTGACCCAGTGCCCCCCCCAGATAGTGACCCAGCGCCTCCCCAGGCAGTGACCCAGTGCCCCCCCCAGATAGTGACCCAGCGCCTCCCCAGGCAGTGACCCAGTGCCCCCCTCAGGCAGTGACCCAGCAGCCCCCCAGGCAGTGACCCAGCGCCTCCCCAGACAGTGACCCAGCACCCCCCCAGGCAGTGACCCAGTGCCCCCCAGGCAGTGACCCAGCGCCCCCCCAGGCAGTGACCCAGCGCCCCCCCAGGCAGTGACCCAGTGCCCCCCTCAGGCAGTGACCCAGCACCCCCCCAGGCAGTGACCCAGCAGCCCCCCAGGCAGTGACCCAGCGCCCCCCCAGGCAGTGACCCAGCAGCCCCCCAGGCAGTGACCCAGCGCCCCCCCAGGCAGTGACCCAGTGCCCCTCTCAGGCAGTGACCCAGCACCCCCCCAGGCAGTGACCCAGCAGCCCCCCAGGCAGTGACCCAGCGCCCCCCCAGGCAGTGACCCAGCGCCCCCCCAGGCAGTGACCCAGTGCCCCCCTCAGGCAGTGACCCAGCACCCCCCCAGGCAGTGACCCAGCAGCCCCCCAGGCAGTGACCCAGCGCCCCCCCAGGCAGTGACCCAGTGCCCCCCTCAGGCAGTGACCCAGCGCCCCCCAGGCAGTGACCCAGCGCCCCCCCAGGCAGTGACCCAGCGCCCCCCCAGGCAGTGACCCAGCGCTCCGTAGGCGGTCCTGAGTCTCCCTGGGGCAGCGCCTGGTAGGAGGTCCTGAGTCTCACTGGGGCAGCGCCTGGTAGGAGGTCCTGAGTCTCCCTGGGGCAGCGCCTGGTAGGAGGTCCTGAGTCTCACCAGGGTGCTGTGGTGAGGGGTGAGATCCACAGCCCTGCCCCACAGGGCTGGGCCTTCCCCCCCCCCCCCCTCCGCCAGGGAGGGGCTGTCTGTCTTCCGGTGTGCTTTTGTACTTTGCCCTGTGGGGCTGCACCCTGGAGCACTTGGCCTGCGGTCTCTGGGGCTTTCCCTGGTCATCCACTGCATGGATGAGTCAACCTCCCCACGGTCCTTAGCGTGTCAGGCTTCATGGACAGATTTTCCTTTTCTTTCTCAGACAAGGTCTCCCTCTGTAGACTGTCCTCAAACTCGCCTTCGCCCCGAGTTCTGAGATTACAGGCTATCCCACCATACCTGGCTTAAAATAACTCCCTGGTTTCCTTTGGAATTTGCTTGCATTGTAAGACCCGTACTTCTTCCCTAGGATGGGGATTGAGCCTGGGCGCCCTGGGGCTGCACCTGCCTGCTCTTGAATCATCAGGGCAACTGGCAAAATCTGAACTTTTAAATTTTTTAGCCAGTCCTGGGCCTTGGACTCAGGGCCTGAGCACTGTCCCTGGCTTCTTTTGCTCAAGGCTAGCACTCTGCCACCTGAGCCACAGCGCCATTTTCAGCTTTTTCTGTGTATGTGGTGCTGAGGAATGGAAGCCAGGGCTTCATGTATACGAGGCGAGCACTCTACCACTAGGTCATGTTCACAGCAAAATCTGAACTTTTTAAACTTTTTTTTTTCTTTGTCAGTTGTGAGGCTTGGACTCAGGGCCTTGTACTGTCCCTGAGCTTTTGTGCCCAAAGGTAGTTCTCTACCACTTTGGGTCACAGCACCACTTCTGGTTTTTCTGGTGGTTAGTTGGATACAAGAGTCTCATGGACTTTCCTTCCTGGGCTGGCTTTGAACTGCCATCCTCAGATCTCAGCCTCCTGAGTACTGGGATTATAGGCGTGAGCCACCAGTGAGGCACCTTGCTGAATTTTGAATTTTCTTTAAGATTGTCAAACTTCCTTGATCGGGGGACCGGGCCCCTTTTTTCCTGTGCCTGGTTGGAGTTCCTAGATGTTGATTTAATGTGCATCTGGAGTCAGGAGCCTCCACTGGTCTGTGCAGGAGGCTCCAGTCACCCTGGGCCTGTCTTACGGGGGCGCGGGGACACAGGCGTTGCGCATGCGCGTGGCAGGGGAGGGGGGGACAGGAAGAGAACAGGAAGCGTGGTGTGAAGCAAGACGAGGTCCAGGTCACAGAATGGGTCAGGCACCTGGTCCCAGTAGTTGAAGCCGGGTCCCCAGCTAGGGCAGACCAGGAGGTCCTGCTGTGCCGGAGGCCTTCCCTGACACCTCGCAATGGAGGCCTTCCCTGAGACCGCGGGGAGCCTTTGACGTGTGCGCAGCACGGGTCCAGAAAGCAGCAGAACGTCCATTGCGGGCCCGTAGCATGTCCCAGGCCAACTAGAGAGGCTGCCATGCAGGTACCTGGACCCCACACCTCCACGGCTGCTGGGAAAAGGGGCCCGCCAGCGAGGGCCCCCCCCGCCCCAGAGTGTCACACACAGGTGGCTGAAATGTGTGGATGGTGCCTTCTCAGAGGCCATACATTAAAGATGCGAGGAAGGAATCAAGAGGAAAAACAAACTCAGAAAAGCAGGCCCCTTTGACACGTGTCCCAACAGGCCCTGTGCAAGTAGCAGGTGCAGTTAGTGGCTCCCGCTAGCAGCCAGACACGCTGCAGCCCGCACGCATAGAACGTCTGGAGGGCGCGGCAGAGCCGGCAAGGCTGGGACCAGAAGGCGCCAGTGCAGGCGGCCTGAGGCTCTCAGCAGGGCGTGTGCTGGCCTGGGGAAGGCTCCGGAACCGGGTGGCAGAGGCAGCTGCACCTCTGAGCTTGCTGTGGAAGGGAGTCTGGGTGGAACAGTGGGACCCAGAGCCTGGGGACCCTCAAGCTGGCCAGGCCCTGCGGGGCAGGGAGGGTAGACGCTGGGCAGGCCCTGCTGGGCGGGGAGGGTAGACGCTGGGCAGGCTGTCTTCCTCTTATGCCACTCCGGACCCATTTGTGCTTTTAAAATTCATAATCCCATCTAACATTGCACTTGAGTAACGCGTTTCCTTTTCTCAGCGCTGTAGCCTGTGTCGGCACCCGCACTGCCGGGCCATGTTCGTGCTAGCGGGGACTCGCCCCTGCTCCCCCCGCACCCGAGGCGTCGCGGCTCAGGCCCTCTGCCCTTGAGATCCACCGCTCACCGTGGGCTCAGCATGGCGGCATCTTCTGCAAAACCTCAAGCGCTGGAGGAGACCGGGCCGGGCTCGGATGGGGAGCGGGAAGCAAAGCCTCTTCTCCCCTGGGGCTCTCTTTTTGGTCACCGGAGCGAGAAGATTGTGTTTGCGAAGGGTGCGGGCCCCCAGGAGAGCCTGCTCACGGTCACCATCACGGAGACCACGGTCATCGAGTCGGACCTGGGCATCTGGAGCTCGCGGGCGCTCCTCTACCTCACGCTCTGGTTCTTCTTCAGCTTCTGCACCCTGTTCCTCAACAAGTACATCCTGTCCCTGCTGGAGGGCGAGCCCAGCATGCTAGGTACGGCCTGCTTGTTCAGGACAGCGATGAAGCCCCGAGGAGGGGCCAGAGAGGGCTGAGGGGACTTGCCTGGAGGGGGAGGGGGAAGGGCAGCGTGCTACGGCCCAGGGGTGGAGGTCCCTTCCCAGCCTGGCCTCCCCCCCAGGCGCTGTCCCCAGCCTGGCCTGTCCCCTGTCCCCCCCCCAGGTGCTGTCCCCAGCTTGGCCTGTCCCCCGTCTCCCCCCAGGTGCTGTCCCCAGCCTGGCCTGTCCCCCGTCTCCCCCCAGGCGCTGTTCCCAGCCTGGCCTCCCCCCCAGGCGCTGTCCCCAGCCTGGTCTGTCCCCCGTCTCCCCCCAGGTGCTGTCCCCAGCCTGGCCTGCCCCCCCAGGTGCTGTTCCCAGCCTGGCCTGTACCCCCCCCCCAGGTGCTGTGCAGATGGTGTCCACCACGCTCATTGGATGCGTCAAGATATTTGTCCCGTGTTGTTTGTACCAGCATAAGCCCCGGCCCTCCTACCCGCCCAACTTCATCATGACCATGCTCTTTGTGGGCCTGATGAGGTGAGGAGCCCCACCCCGGCTCGAATGTCTGTTCTGAGATGGGAGGCGTGTTCCTGGTTCTGAGTGTGCTGGGCTCCTTGCTGGGCTCCGGCGAGGGCAGCGAGGGCACAGTGGGCACTCACAGGGCCAGGCGGGGGTTGGCTTTGTGGATCCTGGTGCCACAAGGATGGATGCTGGCTTTCCGGGCCAGTCCTGGAGCTGACGTAGCCGCAGGGAGAGGACCAGGAGCCGCGTGCGAGGCGTGCGGCAGTGGAATCCGGACCCTGAGGCCTCCCCACACTGAGGGAAGGCTGCGGGGAGGACTCCCCGGTGTGCCCCCGGCTGGAGCTAGCTCTTGGTGCCTGTGTGTGCGCACGCGTGAGCACATCTGTACTGGAGCGTGAACTCGAGGCTCACACTCCTGCTTGCTGTGGCACCCACCGTCTGGGCCACGCCTCCACTGGGCTGGAGATGAATGTCTCGTGGGCGTCTCTGCCCAGGCTGGCGTGGAAGCCTCCCGATAGCTAGCGTGGCCGGGGAGCCCGCGGTGCCTGGCGTGGAGCGTCCGTCTTGTAGGCAGATGTCCTCACGCTGCTCTTTGTGTGTTTTGAGGTTTGCAACAGTGGTTTTGGGGCTGGTCAGCCTGAAAAATGTGGCCGTTTCCTTTGCTGAGACAGTTAAGAGTTCTGCACCCATCTTCACTGTGATCCTGTCTCGGATGATCCTGGGGGAATACACAGGTGAGGACCCTCCTGGGCCCGGTCTGCCGGGACCCACCCACCCCTGGGGCCTGGACTCGTCGTCCCGGTCCCCCGTTTTGCTGCCAGGCTCTCCGAGGGCTACTCAAAGCAGCGACAGCACTGGGCTGCCGTCCCCTCGCTCCTGGGGGCCATAGCAGTGTCGTGCAGCTGTTTGAGCCTGATGTGGCCAGGGTGTGGCAGCAGCCGGTGGCAGCTAGAGGAGAGGCGCCCGACAGCCCCGGGGGAAAAGCAAACCTGCTAGGAGACAAGCACTCTTGCCACTAGGCCATATCCCCAGCCCATGCAAACCTTCTAGAAGCACAAGGATTATGGGCTAGTGTGCGCCTTGAGCTGCCAGCAGATGTTGTGCAGGGACAGAGATGGGCCGTCACATCCCTGGAGCAGGGCTGCACAGGGCCCTGAGCGTCCCGGAGCGGGGCTGCAGCGGGCACCCGTGCGTCCCGGAGCGGGGCTGCAGCGGGCACCCGTGCGTCCCGGAGCGGGGCTGCACAGGGCCCTGAGCGTCCCGGAGCGGGGCTGCAGCGGGCACCCGTGCGTCCCGGAGCAGGGCTGCAGCGGGCACCCGTGCGTCCCGGAGCGGGGCTGCGCAGGGCCCTGAGCGTCCCGGAGCGGGGCTGCAGCGGGCACCCATGCGTCCCGGAGCGGGGCTGCAGCGGGCACCCGTGTGTCCCGGAGCGGGGCTGCAGCGGGCACTCGTGTATCCCGGAGCGGGGCTGCAGCGGGCACCCGTGCGTCCCGGAGCGGGGCTGCAGCGGGCACCCGTGCGTCCCGGAGCAGGGCTGCAGCGGGCACCCGTGCGTCCCGGAGCGGGGCTGCGCAGGGCCCTGAGCGTCCCGGAGCGGGGCTGCAGCGGGCACCCATGCGTCCCGGAGCGGGGCTGCAGCGGGCACCCGTGCATCCCGGAGCGGGGCTGCGCAGGGCCCTGAGCGTCCCGGAGCGGGGCTGCAGCGGGCACCCGTGTGTCCCAGAGCGGGGCTGCAGCGGGCACCCATGTGTCCCGGAGCGGGGCTGCAGCGGGCACCCGTGTGTCCCGGAGCGGGGCTGTGCAGGGCACCCGTGTATCCTGGAGCGGGGCTGCAGCGGGCACTCAGGTATCCCGGAGCGGGGCTGCAGCGGGCACCCGTGCGTCCCGGAGCGGGGCTGCAGCGGGCACCCGTGCGTCCCGGAGCGGGGCTGTGCAGGGCCCTGAGCACCCCAGAGCGGGGCTGCAGCGGGCACCCGTGCGTCCCGGAGCGGGGCTGTGCAGGGCACCCGTGTGTCCCGGAGCGGGGCTGCAGCGGGCACCCGTGTGTCCCGGAGCGGGGCTGTGCAGGGCACCCGTGTATCCTGGAGCGGGGCTGCAGCGGGCACTCAGGTATCCCGGAGCGGGGCTGCAGCGGGCACCCGTGCGTCCCGGAGCGGGGCTGTGCAGGGCCCTGAGCACCCCAGAGCGGGGCTGCAGCGGGCACCCGTGCGTCCCGGAGCGGGGCTGTGCAGGGCACCCGTGTGTCCCGGAGCGGGGCTGCAGTGGGCACCTGTGTGTCCCAGAGCGGGGCTGTGCAGGGCACCCGTGTATCCTGGAGCGGGGCTGCAGCGGGCACCCGTGCGTCCCGGAGCGGGGCTGCAGCGGGCACCGTGTGTCTTGCCTTTCCCAGGGCTGCTGGTCAACCTGTCCCTCATCCCCGTGATGGGGGGGCTGGCGCTGTGCACTGCCACTGAGATCAGCTTCAACATCCTGGGGTTCTCGGCTGCGTTGTCCACCAACATCATGGACTGGTGAGTCATGAGCTGGGTTCGGGGCCCCGGGGATGGCGCTGGCTTTCCTGCTTCTGGTTCTCCCGGGCCCAAGGATGTTCAGTGCAGACAAGCTCAGTCCCACCTGCGACTCAGCCGTGCTCCTCTGGTGCTGCTTTTCCTGGAGCAGCAAGACGGAACTCTGGGCTGGGGATATGGCCTAGTGGCAAGAGTGCTCACCTCGTATACATGGAGCCCTGGATTCGATTCCCCAGCACCACATATCTAGAAAACGGCCTGAAGTGGCGCTGTGGCTCAAGTGACAGAGTGCCAACCTTGGGCAAAAAAGCCAGGGACAGTGCTCAGGCGCTGAGTCTAAGCCCCAGGACTGGCAAAAAAACAAAACAAGACAGGAAGCTCTTACTAAGGTTCCTTCCCTCTGTAGAGACCCCGGCTTGGTGCACAGTCCCGAGATTCAAAGGCTAACATGCAGTGTAAACTTAGTCTCACTCAAAGACACGTGTACGTCCAAGCCAAATAAACCTAGCATGGCAAGCCAGGTGCCGGTGGCCCACACCTATAGGCCTGCAATCTGAGGATCGTGGTTCCAAGCCAGCCCAGCAGGAAAGTCCGTGAGACTCTTAACTCCAATAAACTACTCAGAAAAAGCTGAAAGTGGTGCTGTGGCTCAAGCGGTAGAGTGCTAGCCTTGAGCAGAATCGCTCCGACAGTGCCCAGGCTCTGCCTTCAAGCCCCAGGATGGGCAAGGAAACCCCCAACTTGGGGGCTGTCTCAGTCTCGGAGCTGCGTGGGGCACCGTCGGCAGGGGGACAGTCGGCAGGGGCAGCTCTTGGCCCTGCAGGTTGCTCGGCACCCCCGCTCCCGGCCGAGTGACGCCTGGGCCTGGCGTCAGGGCCGCTGTCCTGGGGACGCGCTGGGTGGCCGTCTCTGCTCGCACAGCAAGCAGAGGGCAGACACGCTCCCCTGTGCACGAGTCCTGGGGCCTGAGCTCTCCCTCAGCTCTTTGCTAAAGGCTGGCACTCTGCCACCAGAGGCACAGCTGGTTAATTAGAGATGAGGGGCTCACTGACTTTTCTGCCCAGGCTGGCTTTGAACTGGGTTTCTTAGCTCTCAGCCATCTGAGTAGCTAGCATTCCAGGCATGAGCCATCGGCGCCTGGGTCAGATGCTGTTGGTTTTTTCCCTTGAGACAGGGTCTGGCCTCCAACTTGGAGCCCCCCCCCCTCGCGCCCCTCCTCCGTCTCCTGGCCCCGGCATGCGGAGGCCGGGGAGCCGGGGAGGCAGGGCTGGCTAGCTGCACCGGCATTGCCACGGAAGCCCAGGCTAGTCCGGCGAAGCCTGTCCTCGCACAGATGCCAGTCACTTCTGAGTGTTTCTTCTTGAGAGGAAGTAAAGAAGCAATCACAACTGTACCAATAGCCAGAAGCTTGTCATCACTGCTGAAGAAAACTAGCCGAGCCAGGGCCCGCGCTTGTAATCCTAGCCGCCCGGGATGCTGGCGGCCGGGCAGGGGAGTCCTGACGCGTGACGGTGTGCAGTGTGACACCAGCCCAAGCAGAAAGCTCTTGTTAATAAACAGGGTGCTGGGCTAGGGATACGGCCTAGTGGCAAGAGTGCTTGCCTCATATACATGAGGCCCTGGGTTCAATTCCCCAGCACCACATATACAGGAAGTGGCGCTGTGGCTCAAGTGGCAGAGTGCTAGCCTTGAGCAAAAAAAAAGAAGCCAGGGACAGTGCTCAGGCCCTGAGTCCAAACCCCAGGACTGGCCAAAAATAAATAAATAAATAAATAAACAAACAGGGTGCCAAGGTGTGGCTCAAGTGGTGGAGTACCAGATGTGCGCACAAGGCCCCGGTGAGAGCCCCGAGTTCACCTCTCAGTATCAACCAGAGAAGTCAGCGGGAAGTAGCTCCTCGGGTTTCTTTTCCCACGGCGGCTCCTCAGCGCCCTGTGGGATTGGGCAGTGGGCTGCCCGCGGGTCGTCTGAGCTGAGCTTGCGTCACTGCCTGCTCTCCCCGCCCCTCCCACGCACAGGCCTCCACTCAGCTCAGAAGGGGAGGTCTGTAGGGCATGCCTTTGCCATGAAGCCCGCCCGCCAGCGCCTCTCGCCCTCCTGTAGGGCAGCGTTCTAGCTGCAGATTGCCAGGGGAGCCAGAAACTTCCCTGGAAGGCCGTGATCCCTGTTGTCAGGTGATCTCTCTCTCTCTCTCTCTCTCTCTCTCTCTCTCTCTCTCTCTCTCTCTCTCTCTCTCTCTTTCTTTCTCTCATTTTTGTTTTGTTTTTTGCCAGTCCTGGGGCTGGGACTCGGCCTGAGCACTGTCCCAGGCTTCTTTTTGCTCAACTAACACTGTACCACTTGAGCCACAGTGCCACTTCCTGTTTATGTGGTACTGTGGAATCAAACCCAGGGCTTCATGCTTGCAAAGCAAGCACTCTACTGCTAAGCCACCTTCCCAGCCCCCCGTCAGGTAATTTCTGAGACAGCCGCCCTGGTTTATTGTCCTACCAGCAAGAGTCAGCGTCACTGTGTTGCCTTGGCTTATGCTAAGTTTTTGCACTTAACACACACCAAAACCCCTTTCTCTGTTCAGAGGCCGGGTAAATCCACCATTGCAAGTCCTGCTTTCTGGGCTCGCTCATGCAGTTGGAAGAGGTTGAGGTTGTCTCCTCACTGGCCATTGGTGTTTCCCACAGCTGTGGCTCTCTACACTCTCCTGAGCACACACACAGTCACCCAGGCACACGCCCAGGAGTAGCCAGGTGCCCTGGCAATTGCCCATGTATGGGACCTTCCCTGAAAGTGAGATTTTGCCATGTTTGCGGAGCAGGGTAACTGAGCCTTGAGGACCTCGTGCCCATTGTCTGTAGGAGGGGAACAGGCAGGTGGGTGCTGGCGGCTCCTGGCTTACCCCTGCCATTCTTGCGACTCAGGAAAATCTCTGTTCAGGCTAGCTTGGGCACAAAGCTCTTGAGACCCCTTCTCAATCAAGAGCTAGGCCTGGTGGTGCCTACCTGCCATCCCAGCTATGTGGGAAAGGAAGATGGGGAGACAGTGGTTCCAGGACAGCCCCGCAAAGAAGGTTACTAGGCTATCTCAGGGGAAGAAGGGCGTGATGGTGCGTGTCTGTGACTCTAGCTCCTACAGGAAGCATCAACTGTGTTCAGTCCTATGCCTAGACAAAAAGCAAATCCCCATTAAAAATCAGCCAGTGTAACCTGAGCAACAGTGGCGCACGCCTGTAATCCTAGCTACTCAGGAGGTGGAGATCTCAGGAGTTCAGCTCAAAGCCAGTCTAGACAGCGAAGTCTGTGACAGTCATCTCCAATTCACTACCAAAAAGTCAGAAGTGGAGCTGTGGCTGAAGTGGTAGAGCACCAGCCTTGAGCAGAAAAAGCTCTTAAGAGACAGTGCTCAGTCTCTGAGCGCAAGCCCCACTACCTCCTCCAAAACAGTGCGAAGAAGAGCTGGAGACATGATTCGGGTAGAGTGCCTGCTTAGCAAGCACGAGGCCCTGAGTTCAAGCCCTGACAGCCCCCCAAAAGGGGCCGTCGGGCACGGGCCTCCCCCCAGCCGTGGCGCTGGGCTGGCCGCCGAGGACTGCCCCGCAGGGTGAGATGCACACCGCACCCGCCGGCGACGCCCACCCACCGCCCGCACGGCCTCTTCTCTCTTCTAGTTTGCAGAACGTTTTCTCCAAAAAGCTTCTGAGCGGGGACAAGTACAAGTTCTCGTGAGTATCGAGGGGCGGCGCGCTGGCGGGTTTCCACCGGTTCGAGGCCCCGCGCCTGCCCCGCGTAGGCGAGCTGCTGCTGGCGCTCCCTCTGGGGCCGTCCCTTCCTCTCTCCGGGCGTGTGGGCGCAGGGACTGCTAGATGCCTGGCTGCTGTCCTTGCAGGGCCCCGGAGCTGCAGTTCTACACGAGCGCCGCCGCGGTGGCCATGCTCATCCCGGCATGGATCTTCTTCATGGTAGGCTCGGCTGCCGCGCCTCTAGCCCTGCAAGTGGGGGAAACACAGCCGAGGGGCCCTTGGGGGACTGGGCTCGGGCGGGACTGTTGTGGTTTGCTGAAATTGTGTGTGAACGTTTCTAGGTTTGCTTACTTGCCTTATTTATTTTGGGGCTTGAACTCAGCACCTGGGCTCCGTCCCTGAGCTTTTGTGCTGAAGGTAGTAGTGCTCTACCGCTGAGCCACAGCTCCGCATTGGGCTTTTTTGATGGTTAATTGGCAATAAGAGTCTCAGAGACGTTTCCTGTCTGTGCCGGCTTTAAATTGCAATCCTCAGATCTCGGCTTGGACTCCAGGTGGGAGCCGGGGAGCCCGGCCGTGCAGGTTGTGGGGGGCCGTGCAGGTTGTGGGGGGCTGCGATGCGCTCTCCAGGTGGGAGCCGGGGAGCCCGGCCGTGCAGGTTGTGGGGGGCTGCGATGCACTCTCCAGGTGGGAGCCGGGGAGCCCGGCCGTGCAGGTTGTGGGGGGCGGTGCAGGTTGTGGGGGGCCGTGCAGGTTGTGGGGGGCGGTGCAGGTTGTGGGGGGCCGTGCAGGTTGTGGGGGGCGGTGCAGGTTGTGGGGGGCCGTGCAGGTTGTGGGGGGCCGTGCAGGTTGTGGGGGGCCGTGCAGGTTGTGGGGGGCCGTGCAGGTTGTGGGGGGCCGTGCAGGTTGTGGGGGGCCGTGCAGGTTGTGGGGGGCCGTGCAGGTTGTGGGGGGCCGTGCAGGTTGTGGGGGGCTGCGATGCACTCTCCAGGTGGGAGCCGGGGAGCCCGGCCGTGCAGGTTGTGGGGGGCCGTGCAGGTTGTGGGGGGCCGTGCAGGTTGTGGGGGGCCGTGCAGGTTGTGGGGGGCTGCGATGCACTCTCCAGGTGGGAGCCGGGGAGCCCGGCCGTGCAGGTTGTGGGGGGCCGTGCAGGTTGTGGGGGGCTGCGATGCGCTCTCCAGGTGGGAGCCGGGGAGCCCGGCCGTGCAGGTTGTGGGGGGCCGTGCAGGTTGTGGGGGGCGGTGCAGGTTGTGGGGGGCCGTGCAGGTTGTGGGGGGCCGTGCAGGTTGTGGGGGGCCGTGCAGGTTGTGGGGGGCCGTGCAGGTTGTGGGGGGCCGTGCAGGTTGTGGGGGGCCGTGCAGGTTGTGGGGGGCCGTGCAGGTTGTGGGGGGCTGCGATGCACTCTCCAGGTGGGAGCCGGGGAGCCCGGCCGTGCAGGTTGTGGGGGGCCGTGCAGGTTGTGGGGGGCCGTGCAGGTTGTGGGGGGCCGTGCAGGTTGTGGGGGGCTGCGATGCACTCTCCAGGTGGGAGCCGGGGAGCCCGGCCGTGCAGGTTGTGGGGGGCCGTGCAGGTTGTGGGGGGCTGCGATGCGCTCTCCAGGTGGGAGCCGGGGAGCCCGGCCGTGCAGGTTGTGGGGGGCCGTGCAGGTTGTGGGGGGCTGCGATGCACTCTCCAGGTGGGAGCCGGGGAGCCCGGCCGTGCAGGTTGTGGGGGGCCGTGCAGGTTGTGGGGGGCCGTGCAGGTTGTGGGGGGCCGTGCAGGTTGTGGGGGGCCGTGCAGGTTGCGGGGGGCCGTGCAGGTTGTGGGGGGCCGTGCAGGTTGTGGGGGCCTGCGATGCACTCTCCAGGTGGGAGCCGGGGAGCCCGGCCGTGCAGGTTGTGGGGGGCCGTGCAGGTTGTGGGGGGCCGTGCAGGTTGTGGGGGGCCGTGCAGGTTGTGGGGGGCCGTGCAGGTTGTGGGGGGCCGTGCAGGTTGTGGGGGCCTGCGATGCACTCTCCAGGTGGCGGCACATCCACCCCCCAGCGCTGCCCAGGGGCTGCGTCTCCCCCACTCCTCATGAGTGCTTGCCGTTTATTTTTTTCTTCGTCTTTATGGGCCCATCCTAGGGGCTTGGACTCAGGGCCCGGGTGCTGTCCCTGAGCTTTTTTGTTCAAGGCTAGCACTCTACCCCTTGAGTCCCAGCTGCACCTCTGGCTTTCTGGTGGTTAAGTGGAGATGAGACTTTCCTGCCTGGCCTGGCTTTGAACTGCAGTCCTCAGAGCTCAGCCTCCTGAGTAGCTGGGATTACAGGCGTGAGGCATCAGTGCCTGGCTACTCGGATTGGTTTTTTTTTTTTTTTTTTTGCCAGTCCTGGGGTTTGAACTCGGGACCTGGGTGCTGTCCCTGAGCTTCGTTTAGTAAAGGCTGGCACCCTACCACTCGAGCCTCAGTGCCATTTCTGGCTTTTCCTGCTTATGTGGTGCTGAGGAATTGAACCCAGGGCTTCGTGGATGTGAGGCAAACGCTCTATCACTAAGCCACATTCCCAGCCCCAAGATTTTTTTTTTTGAGACAAAGTTTTGTTATGCAGTCCAGTTTGGCCTTGAACTCACAGTCCTCCTGCCAGGGAGCCTGCAATGCCCGGCTTGTGTTCCATAGCCGCTGTCCTAAAGGAATGCAGTGGTTGTCGGTGTGGTTTCCAGTGCTCCTGGTAAAGGCCGTTGGACTGTCAGAGTGACAGAGCTCTCCTCAGTGCCACCTGCTTCACCTGGTTACTGGGTGTGGGTGGAGGGGCGCCCCCGGGCAGGGGGGCACAGGGCACAGGCCAGCCCTGTTCTTGTGTTCTGGCTCTAGGATGTGCCCGTGATTGGGAGGAGTGGGAAGAGCTTCAACTACAGCCAGGACATTGTGCTGCTGCTGCTGACGGACGGCGCCCTGTTCCACCTCCAGAGCGTCACTGCCTACGCTCTCATGGGGAAGATCTCCCCTGTGACCTTCAGGTGGGCACCGGGCGGCCCAAGAGACACAGCGTGTCTGGTGGTCTGCAGAGAAGACTCTGTGCGCAGTGAAAGCTGTCCAGGGCTCTTCCATGGTGGTTGACTGACCACCCAGCACATTTCTGGTGGTCCCGTAGCCTGTGCGAGACACGGTGCCGTGTGAGAAGCGGGTTTCCAGAGGAATCCTACAAGGAGTCGGCCTGGGACAGCGTCTCGGGTTCCCTGGGTATCGATGGCTCTCTCGGCAGAGCTGTCCATACCAACTCTGTGCCCACGGTGGCCCACCCCACGGCCGCTGACTGCATTTGGCTCCAGAGCACTTGATGTGATGATAGAGCAGAGATGAGTTAATTAACTTTTTGAAATGTAATTGATTTCCTTATTGTCAAAGTGATGTACAGGGGGTTACAGTTTCATAGGTAAGGCAGTGAGTGCTTTTCTTATCAAACTTTCCTCCTCCATTTTTCACCCACCTTCCCCCTCCCAGGTCCCTCCCCCCAGCTGACTTTTTTTATTTTTAGCAATGGAGATTGAACTCAGGGCTTTGCAGTAGCAGGGCTGCCGCCCTGCCGCTCCAGCCCCGCCCCGCCCCGCCCTTCACTACACACACACACACACACACACACACACACACACACACACACGCCCCCCCCCACCCCCCCACCCCCGCTTCATTGCTCATTTTCAGGGCGGGGCCTCACAGGAGGCCTGGCTGGCTGCAGACACACACACACACACACACACACACACAAACACACACACCCCACCCCCGCTTCATTGCTCATTTTCAGGGCGGGGCCTCACAGGAGGCCTGGCTGGCTGCAGCCACCATGCCCAGCCATTGTGCTTCTGTGGTAGCTGGGGACACGAGCTGCTTGTCCGGCTCATTGGTTGAGATGGAGGTTCTGCAGGTCTTAGGCCTGGGCTGGCCTTGAGCCAAGGTTTCTAGATCTCCACTTCCCAAGTAGCCAGGACCACAAGCTCGAGCCACCAGTCCTGGCAGACAAGCCTCCTTTTCTTGTCTTTAGTCAGTTTACCTGTGAGTGACACGCGCGGCCCGTCCACTGGGCAGAGCCGCTCCAGCTCTGAGGGCTGAGGTCCCTGGCGCTGCCCTTGCTCTGTTGTTGGATGAGGCCCTCCTGGGGAGGGGACTTCTCGAATGTGCAGACCATGCGTGTGTGTGTGACAGCCATGCCGCTGCCCAGCTTGCAGTGGACACTCGGGGCCACGTCCCCTGTTCTGCCTCTGCTGCGTGTCCACTCCAGCTGAGTTGTGCAGGGCACAAGGAAACCCCAGGGAGAAGTCAGGGAGGGAGACCCCCCTCCCACCCGCAGGCTCCTGATTCTAAAACCTAGATGTTCAGTATTGGTGATCATTCCTAAACAATGTAACGCAACAGCTATTTACACAGCACTCACGTTTTATTGGCATTTTATATTGTTTAGGGATTGATGACAGGAAAAATGTCTGTACACGCTTGTAACCCCAGACACTCAGGTGGCTGAAACAGGAGGATCTTTGAATTTGAGCCTCAAACTCAAAAAGAGTTAGGCATAGTGGCTCATGTTTGAAACCTAGGCACTCTGGGTATGGTTGTAGAAGAATTGAGCTTTGGGGCTGGGAACATGGCCTAGTGGCAAGAGTATACATGAAGCCCTGGGTTCGATTCCCCAGCACCACATATACAGAAAACGGCCAGAAGTGGCGCTGTGGCTCAGGTGTCAGAATGACAGTGCTCAGGCCCTGAGTCCTGGTCCCAGGACTGGCCAAAAAAAAAAAAGAATTGAGCTTCAGTGCCAGCATAGACAAAAGAGGGAAAGCTTTTCTGAAAAACAGACTAGAAGTAAATGGATTCAGGGTGTGGCCCAAGGTTCAAGGCCCTGAGGTCAGTCTCCAGAACTGTGAAACAATGAAGCTGATTGGCAGTGGCTCTCCTCTATGATCCTTGCTTCTTAGGAGAACAAGATCTGGGGATCATGGTTTGAGACTCGCCTTGACAGAGAAGCCCACTAGACTCCATCTCCACTGAACCAGAAAAACAAACCCAAAAACCCCAAGTCCATAGGCACCAGCTTTCCAAGGGAGAGGCCCTGCGTTTAAACCTAGTGAGACAAAAGCAGGGAGGAAGGAAGGGTCTGAACATTTTCCGTACAGACGATTTATTTTATTTTTTCTTCATGGTTGGTTGGGTCCACATATAGAGAAGGTCGACTGTAGTCATTATAAAAAGTTTGGAAAAGCACAAAAGTTCAAAAATTAAGGCGAAATTCAGTTATCCATAACCCTAACCCATCAGACCAAGAAGAGTCTAATGACCTTTTTTGATATATCACACATTACCAAGTATTGATGTCGTGTATACGGAGCTGTTTTACACTTAACAAATAATCATTTGGGATTATTTTCCTAGTTCTGCCTCAAAAAAAAAAACCAAAGTTGGCGGTGTCAGTATTTACTTTATTTCAGTCCCACAAGAGGAACAAACCCTGGGCTTGTAGCTATGGCTTACAGTGTTATTCTTCTCTGGTGTTTCTCACGTTGGCTGCTCTGGGATTGAACTCGGGGCCTCCGGCCCCAGGCTGGGCTGCTGCTAAATGGCAGAGCCACACTTTGAGCCTCTGACTTTTTTATTTTTTGCCAATCCTGGGCTTGAACTCAGGGCCTGAGCACTGTCCCTGGCTTCTTTCTGCTCAAGGCTAGCACTCTGCCACCTGAGCCACAGCACCACTTCTGGCTGTTTTCTGTATATGAGGTTCTGGGGACTCAAACCCAGGGCTTCATGTATACAGGGCAAGCACTCTACCACTAGGCCACATTCCCAGCCCTCTGACATTTTTTATAACAAAGCGCCCGCCTCCAAAGAGAGAAAGACGGAATGGAGTAGCTAGTGAAAGGCTCTTGGCACCGCGGTGGGCTCCCAGTCTGTGTCTCCTTGAGGCCCAGGCCCGCAGGGTTCCCAGGGGCTTGCGGGCGCTGGAGTTGAGGTGGGCTCAGGCAGGCAGAACCAGAGCCTCACCACCCCTTCCGCCCTGTTCCCGCAGTGTCGCCAGCACGGTGAAGCATGCGCTGTCCATCTGGCTAAGCATCATCGTTTTTGGCAACAAAATCACCAGCCTGTCGGCCATTGGCACCATCCTGGTGACCGTGGGAGTGCTGTTGTACACCAAGGCCCGGCAGCGCCAGCAGGAGGCCGTGCAGGGCCTGGCTGCGGCTGGGACAGAGGCCCTGGGTCCCCAGGAGCCCAGACAGCACCACCGAGCACAGGCCTCCGGCTGCCCAACAGCTGCACTGCGTTGACACTGGGTCCCCCGGAACCAAGACCCAAAGCCACCGGCCCGCACCACCGGCTGGGCTGCAGTGGGGCTGTGCGGGCTCCTCTCCCTGGGACTCAGATGTTTCATGGTGAGTGCTGAGCGGTGTGGAGGGGGCGGGTGGCCTACAGCTCACCACCTCGCGCACTTAAGGCTGCACTGTGGGTGACCATTGGGGTCCCGGGTCAACCCAAACGTGCATGCCCTGCTTGGAGATGGCCGGGAGGTTGTCCCTAAGTCACTGGAATCACAGGAGCCCATGGCTGCAGGCAGTCAGACCCAGAAACGAGAGCAAGGGGACGCAGGGACCAACCTCCCGCCCCCCCCCCCCCGACTCGGCACTCAGGTCGTCCTGGGGTCACCTGGGGACTGCCATTCAACTGACTGAGTCCTGCGCCCCCTGCTGAGGCAGCCTGTGGTGACTTCCTGTCCTGCGCTGAGCCTCCGTTCCTGACATCATGGCCATCAACTCTGCCATGCCCTCGTGCGGGGACACACGCGGTTTGGCAGAGCCTTTGTGCTGATTCAGTGACGCTGTCTCAGCGGAGCACGTGCCAAGCGTCCCTGGAGCGCCTGCGCAGCCGGCAGGTCGCCCCTGCAGCACCCCGGCGCGGCGTGCTGAGCCCTCCACTCCTGGCCAGTCACTGGGCCCACAGCCCAGGAGGGACCGAGGGGACCACGCACTGAGCCGTGGAGGCGGAGGGTTCATTTCATTCCTCATGTCTGGGGTTCACCAGCCGGTCTTTGAGACCCTCCCCATCAGCGCGAGCTCTGGGCCCCGGCGGGCCGAAGCTTCTGGCACTGTCTCCCTCCCCTTCCTCGCTCTTCAGGTCATTGGGGCCCATGGAGGATGGGTCACTCGTTTCCATGAGGCTTCCAGTCTGGAAAATACAAAAGCAGCCCCTGTAGGAAATAAGCGCTCAGACACAAAGAGCAATAACTACGCCTCCATAAGATCTACCTACTTGAAAGCCGGCGCGATGCTGAATAGAAACGAGGCCTTGTAACCCACAGCCACCTTGCTCAAGACGCTGCCCTCCCGTCTCTGGGACAGGCCAGCTGCGCGCCCCGCACTGTGAGGCCACCTCCACTGTGAAGATGCTCTGACGACTCTAAAGAGGACTTTGCCCAGGCTTTTCCTTCCTTTCCTCTCTTCCTGCTTCTCCAGAGCTAAAGGAAATACAATGGAGGTGGCTTGGGGATAGATGCTGGACTGATGTGCCAGCGAGTCCGTCTCCTCGAGAGCAGAGCCACCAAGCTTCTGCCAAGGGGAGGAGGACCTGCATCTGTAGGCGTTGCTTGCAGGAGCCCCACCTTCCTGCAGACCTGGCCTGAGTGTGGAGTGCTTCCGAGTATTGTCTGGAATGCCTGGCCCTGATGCCACAGCAGTTAGGAAGTGGCCTCTGGAGCCTTCTCCCCCTTCCCCTCCCCCTCCTTGCACCCCCACCCCTGGCCCATAAACAAAAAGAAAATCTCCGAAATTGTTAGCAAGGGAGGCAGCTTGCGGCAGCGCTGCTTTCGAGAGGCGCCTCACCCGGGCCGTGGCCGCACATCCCCCTCCAGCCTGTCACCACACCTTGCTCCACAGTGGCCCCGGGACATTCAAAGCCCAGACTGACCGTGGATGCTCGTACAGACATTTAAAGAATTAATTTTGTACAGTGCTTTTATATAGAATAGTATGTCCTCATGTGTAGAAGCATTGACACTGGGGTTGCTACTTGGGTTAATTCCTCCTTTATCCAGGTCATTGTCTGTGCCTTTGTAAACTGGACAGAACTTCCAAGTTGGGCCTTTGTTTATTTACCACATATTTGGAGATGTACAGGTTTCTAATTTTAAGAGAAACTAGGATGGGTTTGGAGTGTAGTTTATTGCTACAGCACTCCCCAGGGATGTGTGAGGCCCTGAGTTTGAGCCCCAGCACTACAAAATAACAATAATATTAGTAATAATACTCCACTGATGAATGTCATCAAAACCTTTTGGGGATGCCTTGAGCTTGTTAGCCAAGTGCTCTGCCTCCAGCCCTTTGCTTTAGGTTGTTCTAGATGAGTATCTGACTTTTGCCCTGGGGTCATCCTGGACCAGGATGCTATCTGTGGCTTCCCTGTGCTGTGCACACCTGGCCTCTTTGTTGAAATGAGATCTTGCTAACTTCTGGCTCTGGTTGGCCTCAGACCTCCTATTCCCACCTCCCAAGTCACTGAGATTACAGCCTTGTACACAGTGCCTGGCCCTAAATATATATATTTTTTCTATTAATCATAAATTCCTCTCTATCAGCATCTACTTGGGAAGTTAAGGATGCTCTTGCGCAACCCAAAATGTGTCTTTAATTTGAGAAAAATAAACATGGTGAGTCAGAGACCATAAGAAAAAAAATGACTAGGAATATGAGCCACCCGGGTGCCAGTGGTTTAGGCTTCTCATCCCAGCTCCTCAGGAGGCTCAAGTTCGAGGACTGAGGACCAAAGCCAGATGGACAGACAAATCCAAAAGATTCTTAGATCCAGCTGACCAGTAAAAAGCCAGAAGCAGACTGATGGCTTAAATGGTAGAGTTAGCTTGAGCAGAAGAAGCCAAGCAAGAATGAACGGCCCCAAGTTGAAGGCCCAGTACCAGCACACATGCATGCCCACTCGAGACTATCAGCCAAATAGAGCTCTGCTCAGTAGTGCCTTTAAAGCCTTTACCACAAAACCAGCATGCTTGGCTCCCTGCGGCTCCAGATCACTCCGCTCAGTCGGGATGGTGGTGTGCTCTCCATTGCTTCAGAGTATTCACACTGGAAGTGTGGCTTGAGTCATAAGAGTCCCAGCCTGTGTGAAAATGCCAAGTGAGAAGTCCCAGCACACACAAAAAAGTATTAACACTATTTCCCTGATTTGGAAACTAAACCAAGGAAATTATTAAAGATAGAAATCTAATTTTTTTCTTTTTCTTTGGTCTTGTAAGGCAAGGTCTCACTTTGTAGCCTAAGCTGGCCCTGACCTAGAGATCACGTTCAGCCTTTGCGTCACGTCCTGGGATGGACTGGGGTTGTAGCTCCGTGGCAAAGCGCTTGCCCATCAAGTGCAACACCCTGGGTTTGATCCCCAGCACCAAAAAAGAACAGTGCTGGGACTGCAAGCATGGTCACCATGGCTGATTTCCACTGAACTTTTTTTTTTTTTTTTAAATTTTGCCCTTGACAAATGTTCTGTTATGGACTTTTTTTGGTTTTTTTTCCCAAAATATAGCCTGGTTGTAACCTCTTTGTCTCCCTCTCCTTTTTGAGGATTCTAGGATTTGAACTCAAGACCTCACTAAGCTGGCAGGTCTACAACTTGATCCACACCTCAATCCCTGTTTGGTTTTTGTTGTTGTTGTTGTTTTGTTTTTGCTGGTTATTTTGGAGGTGGGAATCTCAAACTTTTCTGACCAGGCTGGCCTTGAACCATAGTTCTCCAGATCTCAGCCTCCTGAGAGGCTATAGTTACAGGTGTGAGCCATTAGTACCCATTTTCCCTTTTGTTGAGGTGCTAGGGACTGAATCTAGAGTTTCCCACTTGCTAGGCATGCTGTACCATTGAACCATACACCCAGTACACTTTTTAAATTTGTAAATAAGAATGCCTAGCTCTCCTGGACTAGGATCCAGGAGTAGCTCCTCAAGATTATGATAACTGTAGTCAAGCTGCACCCACTAGAGCTCAGAGGATAGGAAACGTCGACTTTGGGGCCTCTCAAATACTCCACGTTTTCTGTGGGGCTCAAATTGTTTTCAGTTGCTTCAATGGGAAAATGTCTTGTTTGTATTTTAAGTTTTCATTTCTGGAAAGTGCATTTGGTTCCTGTGTGGTTTCCAGACTCTGCAGAGAGATGAAAGTTTGCACCTGCACAAGTGGCGTAGGCTCCTCTTGGATGAGGGGCTCATGATGACATTTCCACATTGAGAAGACTGAAGTCAGACATGTGGTACACGCCTGTGACCTCAGCTATTCCCAGAGGCAGAAGAAGGATGGCGTACTGGAGGCCAGGCAGGGCAAAGGTACTGAGACCCACCTCAGAGGGAAGTGTGGGAAGCCATGCCTACCATCTGTGAGGCCGAGTTCAGTCCAGTCGTGCCAAACAAGAACAACTTGGGAACTATCCTTGCGTACTCCAGCGCTGTCATACTTGTTTTATGCCAAGCAAGACTGAGCTAAATGTACACAGTGTTTTGAATTCACCTGTTTTGAGTATTTATGTTGGTAGACGAGTGCCTCCTAGAAAAGGGTCTGTTCAATAGCTGGAAGAGCCCCGGCCCGGCAGTGGTCGTGAGTGCGGCTGCCTCGTCTACTTTTGTCTAAACCAGCCGGCCAGGGGAGCAACTGTCAGGCTCTTGTTCTGAAAAAGGAAAATAAACGTGAGGCCCTGGTTTGCGTGACTCGAGTTGACTCCGGAGTGGGGTGGCCGTCCCCAGCGGGGGGACGTCGTTGGGCGCCCTGGGCCGCGTGCGGTGGCGCCGCGCCGAGCGTGGGCGCTCCGCCCCGGCGGGGCCGGCGGAGGCGGGGAGCGCGCGCTCCGGGGCACCCGTCCGCCCCGCGGCGACGCTCCCGGGCGGCGGCCGAACCCTTTCCCCCGCCCGGTCCCCTAGTGCGTCACTGGCGCGCGACGGCCGCGAAGAAGTGACGTGGGCGCGGTGTCTCCTCGCGCGCCCCGCGGAGGTGTCCCCGGCTCGCTCGACGTCATCATTCCGCGTCCAAGCAGGAAGTGACGACGCGCGAGCGTTCGCCAGGCGCTGTTTCTTCTCAAGCTCGGGGACCGGCGGCGGCGGCGGCGGCGGCGGCGGCGGCGGCGGCGCTAGGGTGAGTGGACGAGCGCAGGCTCGGTCTCGGGAGCGCGGGGCGACCGGCGCGCCGGCGGCTGTGGAACGGAGCGGGGCTCGGGCGACCGCAGGCCCGGGGCCGGCGACACCGCCGCCCTCCCGTGTGGCCCTCGCCGCGGTCGGGAGGAGGCGTGGAAGGGGCGGCGAGCCCGGAGCGCCTCGAAGCCGGCTCCGGTCGTGCCGAGCTCCGAGCAGTCGGAGCCGGCGCTCGGCCCGGTGATCGCGAGCGCCCGGTGTCCGTCGCCGCCCGGCCCGGCCGCCTTGCCCGACCCGGAGGGCCCAGCCGCACCGGGACCAGTGGCCTTTCTGATACTCTGTTAACGTCAGAGGCAGAGCGTGTTGAATGCCGGCACTGAGTTAATGGCTTCTACTTGAATGATGCTCTTTCGTCCTTGAGCAAAACCGTTAGGTAGGCATTATTTCCATTTTATGGAAAAAGTGAAATTGAGGAAACACCAGAGGGTAGATTTCCGCCACAGAGCCCTTCCTTCTCCCCGGGACTTACTCTGAAACACTAAGGTAAACACAAACAGCAGATGGTCAGACTGTGGCTTGCGGTGTCCCGAGGATGCTTGAATTATTTTTCTTTTTGCAGTGTTTTAATTCAAATGGGTGATGAAAAGGACTCTTGGAAAGTGAAAACGTTAGATGAAATTCTCCAAGAAAAGAAACGAAGGAAAGAACAAGAAGAGAAAGCAGAGATAAAACGCTTAAAAAATGTAAGCTATGTTTTTTAAGTAAGTGGGTTTCTTAAAGGAGATTTAATTTCTTTGCCCTCATTTTTCCATTAGAACAACGCTTCTTCGGTGAAGTTCTTTTGTACTTCCAAATGTCACAGGTGAGCCCAAAATCTATTCTAAAACTTAACAAAAACATTCATATAATCAGTTTACATTGAAAGAAAATTGAGGGCTGGGAATGCGGCTTAGTGGTAGAGTGCTCGCCTAGCATGCATGAAGCCCTGGCTTCCATTCCTCAGTACCACATAAACAGTAAAAGCCAGAAGGGGCCCTGTGGCTCAAGTGGTAGAGTGCTAGCCTTGAGCAAAAGAAGCTCAACGATAGTGCTCAGGCCATGAGTTCAAGCCCCTGGACTGGCAAAAAAAGCAAATTGATAGTACAGTGAAGATGTGCCTAAATGAGAATGTCTACATGGAGAACAAAATGTTTGAACCTAGAGTCATTAGCACACCTTGACTAATTTTTCTCATTTCATTATTAGCATATTCATGATACCACATCCAAGTATTATTAATATAGTTGAATGTGCCTTGATATTAACATGTGTTTTAAATCTTTCTTGGTTTGCATAATAACATGCTCAGAAAGATCTTTTTGGTTTTGGGAAGCTTAAGAACCTCCTTTGGAACAGTCAGAAAAACGTTTTAAAGTATACGTAAATGCTACGCACCTGTGGCTTACTCCTGTAATCCTAGCTACTCAAGAAGGCTGATATCTGAGGACTAAAGTGCAAAGCCAACCCTGGCAGGAAAGTTCATGAGACTTATCTCCAATTAATCACGAGAAAACTGGAAGTGGCACTGTGGCTCAAGGAGTAGAGAAGTAGCTTTTAGCTGAAGAGCTCAGGGACAGTGCCCAGGCCCAGAGTTCAAGCCCCACAACTAAGGGTGGGGGGATTATACATAAGTGTTACATGAACTACTGGGAAATATTTGGTGTGTAAGTTCACGTTAAGCTTTAGTGTTGGTTTGTGGGCAACTGACATACTTGGCATAGACTTTGTTGTCCCTTGTCATAGATGCTGGTTTTAAGTTTCCCATCTCTGAGGTTTTGGATTACAGACAGCAATATGGGATTTGAAGAATTTTTCTTCTTTCAATTTTATAACATTGATTCAACCAAAGTATATATGAGGGGCTGGGGATATGGCCTAGTGGCAAGAGTGCTTGCCTTGTTTACATGAGGCCCTGGGTTCAATTCCCCAGCACCACATATACAGAAAACGGCCAGAAGTGGCGCTGTGGCTCAAGTGGCAGAGTGCTAGCCTTGAGCAAAAAGAAGCCAGGGACAGTGCTCAGGCCCTGAGTCCAAGGCCAAGGACTGGCCAAAAAAAACAACAAAACAAAGTATATATGAAAGCTTGTTTTGAGATCCTGGTAAAGTGTTTATCATTAAAATACACTCAGCCAAGCGCCAGTGGTTCACACGTGTAATTATAGTTACCCAGGATGCTGAGATCTGAGGATTGAAGCCAGACTATTCAGGTCAGGAGACTTGTCACCAGTAAATTACCAAAAAACAAAAGAAACGGAGAGTGGAACTATGACTGAAAATTGTGGCTCAAGTGGTCGAATTCTAGCCCTGAGCACAAAAGCTCAGACAGCACCAGGCCCAGAATTTAACCCTGGGGGGAGCAAAAGACACATTAAAAAAAACACTTAGCATCATGTGTTGGTGGCTTACTCCTATAATCCTAGCTAATCAGGAGACTAACACCTGAGAATCACAGTTAAAAGCCAGTATGGGGGCTGGGAATGTGGCTTAGTGGTAGAGTGCTTGCCTAGCATGCATGAAGCCCTGGGTTCAATTCCTCAGCACCACACTTAACAGAAAAAGCTGGAAGTAGCGCTGTGGCTCAAGTATGCTAGCCTTGAGCAAAAAGGAAGCTGGGACAGTGCTTAGGCCCTGAGTCCAAGCCCTAGGACTGGCAAAAAAAAACCAAAAGCCAGTCTGGGGATGAAAGCCCATAACTCTTATCTCCAATTAACCACCAAAAAGTCAGAAGTGGAGCTGTGATTCAAGTGTTAGGAGCTCCATTCTTGAGTGAAGAAACTCAAGGCCTGAGTTCAAGCCTTAGTACAGACACATACACATTGAAATTTTTTTTAAAGCATTTAGCTGATTGAATTTTTTTTTAAAGCATTTAGCTGAGTGTGTTAGCACACACCAATGTCAGCATTTGGGAGCCCAAAGCAGGAAGATCTCAAATCCAAAGCCAGCCTGGGCTACGTAGTGAGAACCTGGCTCAAAAGTGTTATACAAGCCCGGCGCTGGTGACTCACGCTTGTAATCCTAACTACTTAGGAAGCTGAGATCTGGGGATCATGGTTCAAAGCCAACCCAGGCAAGAAAGTCCGTGAGACTCTTGTCTCCAATTAACCACCAGAAAACTGGAAGTGGTGCTGTGGCCCAAGTGGTAGCACTAGCCCTGAGCTGAAGAGCTCAGGGACAGCTCCCAGGCCCAGAGTTCAAGCCCCACGACCGACCAAAAAAAATGTTTACACAGAAATAACTCAATCTCGAGGCTGGGAATATGACCTAGTGGCAAAAGTGCTTGCCTCGTATACATGAAGCCCTGGGTTCAGTTCCTCAACACCACATAAATAGAAAAATCCAGAGGTGGCTCTGTGGCTCAAGTGGCAGAGTGCTAGCCTTGAGCAAAAAGAAGCCAGGGTCAGTGCTCAGGCCCTGAGTCCAAGGCCCGGGACTGGCCAAAAAAAAAAACAAAACAGAAATGACTCCGTCTCTGTTTACTTCTTAGTCTGATGACAGGGATTCCAAGCGGGACTCCCTTGAGGAAGGGGAGCTGAGAGATCACCGAATGGAGATCACAATCAGGAACTCGCCCTACAGAAGAGAGGACTCTATGGAAGACAGGTGACAAGACTCGGGAAGGGGCTGGGAATATGCTTGCCTCGTATACCTGGTGCGATTCCTCTGCACCACATGTATAGAAAATGGCCAGAAGGGGCGCTGTGGCTCAAGTGGTAGAGTGCTAGCCTTGAGCAAAAAGGAAAAACCAGGGACAGTGCTCAGGCCCTGCATTCAAGGCCCAGGACTGACCAAAAAAAAAAGACTGGGCAAGCATCCTACAGAGGCAAAGCTTATATTTGTAACTTTAGATTTGCCTCAGATGAGGTTGGTGTGGGGGGGGGGGCGCTGAGGGGGAGTCATCAGTTTTCACATCACTCCTCATGAAGACAGAATGAGCGTGGGTTCCTTTCTTTTGTGGTAGTTTTTCAATCAAGCCAGCCCTGTTTAGATAAGACAGTTAAATGTTGGCTCTGTTGCATGTGTAAGATTTTGTACCAGTAGCTCAGCACCAGTGGCTCATGGCTGTAATCCTACTCAGGAGGTGTAGATCTGAGAGTCGGGGTTCAAAGCCAGCCTTGCCAGAAAAATACCTGAGGCTCTTCTCTCCAGTTAACTAGGAAAAAGCCCGAAGTAGAGGTGTTCCTCTAGTGGTAGAGTGCCAGCCTTGACTGCAAAAGTTGAGGAAGAGCTCAGAGCCCTGAATTTAAGCCCCAGGACCAGCAAAATAATAAATAAATAAATATTCTATGCAAGTAATCCAAAGTAGAAAGCAGAAAGGCCACTATCAGAACTTCCAGAGCTGATGGCTCACACCTAGCTACTCAGGAGGCTGAGATGTAAGGATCGCAGTTCAGAGCCAGCCCAGGCAAGAAAGACTGAGAGTGTGGCCACGTGGCTACTGTATATGTTCTTGATACATTGTATATTGTATATATGTCTACCTGACCTAGAGAAGAGATAGAAAAACAGGACGTAAGATATCATAAGAAATGTACACACTGGGGGCTGGGGATATGGCCTAGTGGCAAGAGTGCTTGCCTTGTATACATGAGGCCCTGGGTTCAATTCCCCAGCACCACATGTACAGAAAATGGCCAGAAGTGGCGCTGTGGCTCAAGTGGCAGAGTGCTAGCCTTGAGCAAAAAGAAGCCAGGGACAGTGCTCAGGCCCTGAGTCTAAGCCCCAGGACTGGCCAAAAAAAAAAAAAAAGAAATGTACACACTGCCCTACTATGTAACTGTACCCTTTTTGCACAACACCTTGTCAAAAAATTTGTGTTCAATTAATAAATAAATTTAAAAAAAAAAGACTGAGAGACTCTTATCTCCAATTAAATACTGGAAAACCAGAAGTGGTGCTGTGGCTCAAAGAGGTAGAGCACTAGCCTTTTGAGCAAAAGAGGTCAGGGACAACACCCAGGCCCCAAGTTCAGGCCCCACAACCAACAAAAAAAAGAAAGAAAAAAGATAGAAACATTCATGCCAAGACATGTATATTTCAGTGGTTCTTTCTGTTCAGTGGTATCTTGTCATTTGCTTATTCCTCATTGTTTGTGAGATAAAGCAAATACACCCAGAAGTTAAGGTAGAGTGGTTGTTCTGAGGCGCTCTGGGTGTAAGTTCTTTCTGGATATTGGTAGTGTAGACTCAGTTGAAAGTAACGTGAGAGGAACTACGTGCACACACATGCACACGCATGCACACACACACATACGTGCTTGCGCGTGATGATGCTAGGACTTGAATTCAGGACCAGAGTGCTCTTTTATTTTAGGCTAGTGTCCTCCAATTTAAGTCATGTCTCTGCTTCCAGCTTTCTACCAGTTAGAGAGAGGAGTCTCACAGATTTTCCTTTCAGGTCTGTTTTCAAACCCCGAGCCTCAGACCTCAGCCTCCTGAGTAGCTAACATTACAGTCATGAGCCACTAGTGTTTAGCTAAAAGAAATTTTGACATCATTAAGGTTGATCAAATTATAGGATCTGCTCAGCAGTTTTATCTAAGTGTAAATCCCATGTGTGATTTGGTACAATGAAAACTTCTCCACATTTCAAGATCATGAACAAACCCTTCACTCCCTAAAGAGCAGCCTTCCATATACCACACTGATGATTTATCATGTTTCTCATCTAACCTTAAAATGGCTTAAATTTAAGAATTAACATTCTTTCTTTGGTCATGGGGCTTGGCACTCGGGGCCTGGGCACTGTCCCTGAGCTTTTTTTCTCAAGGCTAGCACTCTACCACTTTGAGCCACTTCTGGTTTTCTGGTGATTAGAGATAAGAATCTCACAGACTTTCCTGGCCCAGGCTGGCTTTCTCAGATCTCAGCCTCCTGAGTAATTAGGATTACACATGTGAGCCACAGGTGCCTGGTGAGAATTTACTTTGTGTGCCTATCCTGAGGTTTGAACTCAGGGCCTGGGTGTTTGTTGTCTGTGAGCTTTTGTGCTCAAGGTTAGCTCTCTACCACTTGAACCACAGCTTCACTTCTGACTTTCTGCTGGTTAGAGATAAAAGTCTCACAGACTTTCCTGCCTGGGCTGGCTTTGGACCACAGTCCTCTGATCTTGTCCTCCTGAGTAACTAGGATTATAGGCGTGACTACCAGCCTCTGGCTAGCTTGTCTTTTTAAAGGATGGTTCAGGTTCAGCTTTATTTCGTGACCTTTTTTCTCAGGGAGAGGGTACCCTGGCTCTCTGCAAACTTCCCAGCATGTTGTGGTCTTTATTTCAGGGGAGAGGAAGATGATTCTCTAGCCATCAAACCACCTCAGCAAATGTCTCGGAAAGAAAAGGCCCATCACAGAAAAGACGAGAAGAGGAAAGAGAAGCGCAGGCACCGCAGCCACTCGGCGGAAGGGGGTATTGAGTCTTGCTTTCTTCCATATTCACATGTTTTCTTCGTGAGAAGATGAATAAAATTTTAGCTAAAAATACAAGGATAATCCTCATTCTTCTAGTATTTTTAATCTCATTGTATTTGGGATTTGTTTACATATAAAAATTTTTCATCTAGTAAGTAGAGGGAATAAACAAAAAGGATTTGGATTAAGTCAAATAATTGCTTGAGCTTGCTGACAGTCTCATCATGCCAATTGCTAGAGGCTTTTTTTTTTATTGCCTATCCTAGTACAGGGATTTGAACTCAGGTCCTTACAATCTTTGGCTTTTCTATTCATAGTTGGCACTCTACCATTTGAGCTACACCTCCAGTTCCAACTTTTTCCTGGTTAATTGGAGATAATCTATATGATTATCTGCCCAGGCTTTCCCTGAACCAATAATCTCAGATCCCAACATTCTAAATAGCTAGCATTAGAGATGTGAGCCACTAGCACTTGGCTTAGAGGCTCTTTTTTTTTTCTTTCTTTCTTGTTTCCCCTGTGGTCATGGGATGTGAACTCAGGGCCTCTGCATTGTCCTGAGCCCTTTTGCTCAAGGCTAGCACTCTACCACTTTGAGCCACAACTCCACTTTCTGTTTTCTGGTGGTTAATTGAGGTAAGAGTCTCATGGACTTTCCTACCGAGGCTGGCTTTGAACTGTGATCTTCAGATCTCAGCTTCCCAAGGAGCTAGGATTACTGGCAGTGAGCTGCCAGGGCCCAGCGTTTTTTTCTTTTGAGACAGGGTTTTCATACATATATTTGTAGCACATGATGGCCTCCAGCTCAAGATCTTCCTGCTTCAGCCTCCTGGTGGTCACTAAGGGAAACACTGGGAAAATGGCCCTGGAGTCTGATTTAACTCGCAGTCCTCCTGCATGTGCCTCCCAGGCACAGGCCCAAGTCACCACGTCCAGCTGTAACTGGGAACTTTTGTTGTTGTTGTTGTTGTTGCCAGTCCTGGGCCTTGGACTCAGGGCCTGAGCACTGTCCCTGGCTTCTTTTTGCTCAAGGCTAGCATTTTGCCACTTGAGCCACAGCGCCACTTCTGGCCATTTTCTATATATATGTGGTGCTGGGGAATCGAACCCAGGGCTTCATGTATACGAGGCAAGCACTCTTGCCACTAGGCCATATTCCCAGCCCTGTAACTGGGAACTTTAACTAATTTAGTTTCCGTTTTTTTGGTGTTTTTTTTTTTTTGTTTTGTTTTGTTTTTTTGTCAGTGGTGGGGCTTGAACTCAGCCTGGGCGCTGTCCCTGAGCTCTTCAGCTCAAGGCTGGCGCTCTACCACTTGAGCCATAGAGCCACTTGTGGTTTTCTGGTGGTAAATTTTAGATAAGAGTCTCAGGGACTTTTCTACCCAGACTGGCTTTGAACCTCAATCCTCACCTCAGCTTCCTGAATAGCTAGGATTACAAGCATGAGCCACCAACTTAATTTAGTTGTATAACATGATAGCTATCCAAAGGAACAAAGCTTTGTTCTGTATTGTTTATGAGCAATAATTTTTCTAAGGTATAAAACTAATTAGTTTATTTGAAATGGAAAATTAAAAGGCACAGTGCTTTTGGCAATAATCACATTGTGTGTGTGTGTGTGCACGTGCATGCATGTGTGCGTGCACGTGCTCATGCGCACATGTGTGCTGGTCCTGGGGCTTAAACTAAAAGCCTCCATGCTGTCCGTGAGCTTTTTTGCTCAAGGCTAGCACTCTACCACTTGAGCCACAGCGCCACTTCCAGCTTTTTCTTTGTATGTGGCACTGAGGAATGGAATCCAGGGCTTCACGCGTGCTAGGCAAGCACCCTACCGCTAAGCCACAGTCCCTGCCTTCCAAGGTAAATTTTTGAGCATTGAGCTTCCTGAAATGAAAATTGCTTTATCTCATCAGGGAAGTATGCTCGAGTGAAAGAAAAAGAAAGAGAACATGAGCGTCGGAAGCGACATCGAGAAGAGCAGGACAAAGCCCGCCGGGAATGGGAAAGACAGAAAAAGAGGGAACAGGCAAGAGAGCATTCAAGGAGGGAGAGGTGAGTCTCGCTGGAGTCTGCAGTGAGTCCCCAGTGTCCCGTTAGGCAGGAGTGGAGCCAGAACTTGGTGGGAGAAAGCAGATTCACTCCAGGTGCATGAACACAGGCGCATGGCACGGGAGATGCATTTTCCTGGAGGGTGGGAGTTGCACCGTGCCTGCCAGATGTGTCTGCCAGGGTCACGTTGCCTCCCCGTGGGAGCCCACGGGAGGCCATGTGAAGGTCCCGATTCACTGAGTGACTTGGTTCTGTTCAGCGGGTTGGGGAAAGGATGGTGTCGGGAAGGCTGGGTTGTCCCAGGTTGCTCCAGAACAGGGTTAGGTCAGACCAGAAGGCGGGGAGCGGTGAGGAGTGATGATCTCATAAATGGGTGGACAGCGTGTGCTCGGGCAGTGAGAGGTGGGTGGCAGGCAGCACTTGTAGATACCCCACCCCACCCCACGAGGTGAAGCAGGAGAGAGGAAGCACAGAAGGCATGTGTCGTGCGTGTGTTGTCACTCTTGCGTTAACACTAGCTATAGTTGAGAAAGCCCATGATGTGTGTGTGCTTTGGAGACATACGTATACTCGGGGTACAGCTGAGCTGAGCCAGAGCTTTAGTATTGGCCCTGGGGGAACTGTGCCCTCCCCCACTCTCTCAAACTTGGTTATTAGCATAGAGGCTCTGCCAAAGGTGGCCTCTACAAAGACCCTCAGCTCCTGGTGTTCATTTTTTCCTTCCTCCCTGGTACTCTGGAGAGGACCCGCCAGCACCAGGGTGCAGTTGTAGTGACATTGAGCCAGCACAAGAGGGCACTCCAGCCATGTTCTTGCTTGAGGCTGGCATTCTACCACTTGAGCCATGCCACCACTCTGGCTTAGTCACTGAAGTGGCGTCTCAGATGTGTCTTCTTGGGCCAGCTGGGCACCATGATCCACAGATCTCGGCCTCGTAAGCAGCTGGGATTGTAGGCACTGGCACCCAGCTTCCTAGGAACTTTTTTTTTTTTTTTTTTTTTTTTTTTTGCCAGTCCTGGGCCTTGGACTCAGGGCCTGAGCACAGTCCCTGGCTTCTTTTTGCTCAAGGCTAGCACTCTGCCACTTGAGCCACAGCGCCCCTTCTGGCCGTTTTCTGTATATATGTGGTGCTGAGGAATTGAACCCAGGGCCTCATGTACATGAGGCAAACACTCTTGCCACTAGGCCATATCCCCAGCCCACCTAGGAACTTTTTGTGTGGACTAGCCTCAAACAGATCCTCCCACTCCATGTCTCCTGAACAGTTAGAATTAGGAGCCCCTGGCTACAACATAACTTTTTAAAAATGCTTTTATTGGGGCTGGGAATGTGGCCTAGTGGTAGAGCGCTCGCCCTTGTATACATGAAGCCCTGGGTTCGATTCCCAAGCACCACATATATAGAAAATGGCCGGAAGTGGTGCTGTGGCTCAAGTGGCAGAGTGCTAGCCTTGAGCAAAAAGAAGCCAGGGACAGTGCTCAGGCCCTGAGTCCAAACTCCAGGACTGGCAAAAAAAAAAAGCTTTTATTGGTAGTACTGGGTCTTGAACTCAGGGCCGTAGGTGCTATCCCTTAGCTTTTTTGCTCAAGGCTGACACACTGCTATTTGAAGCACAGTGCTCTACTTCTGGCTTTTTGGTGGATAACTGGAGTTAAGAGTCTTACAGACTTTTCTTCCTAGCTGGCTTTGAACCATGATCCTCAGATCTCAGCCCCGTGAGTAGTTAGGATGACAGGGGTGAGCCACCAGCGTCTGGCTGTTGTTTGTTTTGTGCCAATACCGGGGCTTGAACTCAGGGTCTTGGCACTGTCCTTACCTTTTTTCTGTTCAATGCTAGTATTTTTCCACTGAGTCACAGCTCCACTTCTGGCTTTTGGGTGGTTAATTGGAGATAAGAAGCCTCATGGACTCTTCCTGCCCATTCTGGCTTCAAACCTTGCTCCTCACACCTCAGCCTCCTGAGCAGGATTGCAGGCGTGAGCCACAGCACGTGGCTCTCGGCTTGTGAGGCAGGCTCTCCCTCTAGCCCAGGCTGGCCTCAGACTCTGGCTACTCCTGCCTCTGCCTCCTCCACGCCGGGCTCACAGTGCCGTGTGCACGGCCACGCTGCGCAGGAACGCAAGCTTTGTGCTGTGCAGAGGAAGGAGGGCCATGCGTGCTCCTTCCAGGGACCGCCTGGAGCAGTTGGAGAGGAAGCGGGAGCGGGAGCGCAAGATGAGGGAGCAACAGAAGGAGCAGCGCGAACAGAAGGAGCAGCGCGAACAGAAGGAGCGGGAGCGGCGGGCAGAAGAGCGGCGCAAGGAGCGAGAGGCCCGCAGGGAAGGTACAGGTGGGAAAGGGGTACCAGCCTGGGGCAGGGGGCTCCCTAGGCACTGGGAAGGGCGCCCTCGGCATGCTGCTTTCTGTCCTGTGTGCGTCAGTCTCTGCGCACCACCGCACGGTGAGAGAGGACCACAGCGACAAGGGCAAGGCCACTCACTGGAGCCGCAGCCCCGCGCGACCACCG
This sequence comes from Perognathus longimembris pacificus, assembly GCF_023159225.1. Lineage (NCBI taxonomy): Eukaryota > Metazoa > Chordata > Mammalia > Rodentia > Heteromyidae > Perognathus > Perognathus longimembris. The sequence goes on along the minus strand of NC_063167.1, from coordinate 621,620 downwards.
AGGGAGCGCTTCGAACTGGGAGACAGCCGGAAGCCAGGTGAGGCGGGGCCAGCCCGCAGCCCTCCCTGGGGGCTTCTTCCTTGGTTTGCCACCCAGGGGTGATGTGCACTGAGGGACTGTTGGCATTTGCGTGGCTCCTGTCAGACATGGTGCTGACCCTTCGGGCCTTGCTCCCCAGCTCAGGTGGCTGGCGTGAGAACATGCATGGAACTTGGGTGGCGCTATGTTGTGAATTTAAAAACGATTCCCTAAATTCACCTTTGATGGTTTACTTCACAAGTAAAAGAAGAGAAAATGGAGGAAAGAGACCTGCTGTCTGACCTGCAGGACATCAGTGATAGTGAGAGGAAAACCAGCTCTGCCGAGTCGTCCTCAGGTACCGCCCCCGCCGGCCGCGGCCTGCCCAGCGCTGCCAAGCGCCGTCATGGCTGGCCCTCAGCTCTGCTCTCTTGCACAGTGGAATCAGGCTCGGGTTCGGAGGAGGAGGAGGAGGAGGAAGAGGAGGAAGAAGAAGGGAGCACCAGCGAGGAATCAGAGGAAGAGGAGGAAGAGGAGGAGGAAGAGGAGGAGGAGGAGGAAGAGACCGGGAGCAACTCGGAGGAGGCCTCAGAGCAGTCTGCAGGTGAGGCGCGGGCAGGCCACATTGTGGCAGGCTTCCATTGTGCTCCCCGCAGGCCGTCTAGGAAGCGTCGAATAGCAACTTGGAAGTTGATGTTCATTTCAAATTGAAGTGCCATTCCTCTGTGGACCTTAGATGGGACTCACAGATTGGCTGAGGGTTTGGGGGCCAGGCAGGCGCTTGTATGGGATCCTGCCCACTCCCACGCCTGAGGCTGGACTGAGTATCAGAATTTGAAGCCAGCCCCGGGAAAAGTGAGCCAGCTCCTTGTCCCCGCCAGTGAGCTGCGCGGGGTGACTCTTGCCCGTCCTCGCAGCTGCCAGGGAGGATTTGACGGGGAGATGAGGTCCCGTTCAGCCTGGGGCCGATAGGAGGAAGGCACGAGAGTTGAGAAGCTGAGAGGGAGCCTTGGGCGCTGCGGCGCCTGCTGCTCTGCACCACGGGTCAGAGACATCCTGAGCAGAGACGCCTGTGAGGCTCCAGGAAGCCCCAAGTGGAGTCGTGGCTCAACCAGCAAACTGCTAGCTGGGCTCCAGAGCTCGGGGACAGCACCCAGGCCCTGAGTTCCCGCCCTAGGATCGTCATGCGCACGCAACAACCGGCAGTGAAGGTGTTTGGCCCGAGTGGTAGAATACTTGCAGGCCTTGTGTGCCATACAAAAAATGAATTGATTCAAGTGACCACTTGCCACCTTTCTGTAGCTCAGCCTGCAGGCGAGGCTGGAGTTCCAAAGCCAGGACTCAGCCTGTGCTGAGAAGACACTTTTCTTTTACAGAAGAAGTAAGTGATGAAGAAATGAGTGAGGATGAAGAGCGGGAAAATGAAAACCACATCTTGGTTGGTAAGGGCCTCCTGTGGGAAGCCTCCACGGCCCCTGTGGAGCTCCAGTCGCGGGCCGGCCGTGGTGTGGGGCCACGGGCCGCCGTGGGCTCTGTCCTGGCCCTGTCCAGGAATGGCCCCCTGCCTCCCAGGGACACACCACGGCCGCTTGGCAGTGTAGGGCTGGGCGCGCGTTTTTACTAGCAAAGAACCCTTTAGCTGGTGGCACTCACTCCTCCGCGGGCCCGCTGCGACCAGAACCCGGGGCGGCGGGCCTCGCTTCTTCCTGGTTCCCTGACTGGGCTTAACTTTTAAAGTTCCAGAATCGCGATTTGACCGAGACTCCGGGGACAGCGAAGAAGGGGAGGAAGAAATGGGGGAGGGGACCCCACAGAGCAGCGCCCCCACCGAAGGGGACTACGTTCCTGACTCCCCAGCCCTGTCGCCTATTGAGCTCAAGCAGGAGCTGCCCAAGTACCTGCCGGCCCTGCAGGTCATTCCCCCCCCCCCCGCCCCCCGCCTCTGCCTGGGTGGTGGGGAGCCGTGTCCCGCCACACACACATGCAGCCGTCTTCCTGACTGAGAACCATGGGAGCCAGCGGCCCGAGGGCCCTGGCATGGCTTCCTGGCCCCCAGGAGCCTGGTGCTGCAGTTTCTGCCCTCCTCTGGCCTCCGTAGGGGGGCTGGGACCCATGTAGGTGTGCACATGGCGTCAGACCTGCGGTCATGTGACTGTTTAGGACCATCTGCAAGTGCCAGACGTGGAGTTGGGGTGGGGCGGCGGTGCCGCTTCAGGGCCAGGCGCCTGCCCCCACCCAGCTTCCGTCAGCATCTCTGCACAGCTGTCCAGTGCAGGTCTGCCCCGCCCACCCAGCTGCATTGCTTACTGAAGAGGCGACAGGTGTTCCCAGATAAAACACCAAGTGTTCCTCCTCGCACGCACGCACACTGCTTCCCCACCCCCCCCCACCGGCGGCCGCCCCTGAGCCTCCCCCCCCCCCCCCCACATCCCCCCTCAGGGCTGCCGGAGCGTGGAGGAGTTCCAGTGCCTGAACAGGATTGAGGAAGGCACCTATGGGGTGGTCTACAGAGCCAAGGACAAGAAAACAGGTGTGAGGGGCCGGGATGCCCCAGTGCAGAGCCGTCGGGCTGGGGCTGGGGCTGGGGGCCGGGATGCCCCACCGTGGAGTGGTGAAGCCGGGGCCTGGCATGTCCCACCGTGGAGCAGTTGGGCTGGGCACCGATGCTCACTCCCATAATCCTAGCCACGTAGGAAGCTGAGATTTGAGGACCGTGGTTCAAAGCCAGCGGGGCAGGGAAGTCCCCGTGATTCTTATCTCCGATTAACTGCCAAAAAAGCAGGAAGTGGACCTGCAGCTTAGGAAAAGATCAGCCTCAGCAGCAAAGCTCAGGGCCAACTCCTAGGCTCTGAGTCCACACCCCAGAATCAGTACCCTTCAAACCCCCCCCCCCCCAAAGAAAAAAGCGAGGTTAGGCAAGGACCAGGCAGCGAGAGAGCCGGCGTGGGTGGCGGGGAACGCTGTAGACGGGCGTTGTTCTCGAGCGCCGCTTGTCCCAGGGTGCCCGGAAGGCTCACCGGGGAGTGCAGGCCAGCAGGCTGTGATTCCCACAAGAGCCTCCCTCGGTCCCCATGCTGGCTTTTGGGGCGTCACTGGCCCCACGGCCCCCGGCCTGCTGACCCCGCGTCCCGAGGGTGCAGTGCGGCCCCGCAGGCTGCCCCTCCCCGTGCTGTGTGAGCGGCCGCCTCCGGATGGGCGGCAGCCGCTGGCAGCCACTGCAGGAGCCGGCCTTTCTCTCAGAGCTGGGCATCTCCACCCGCGCTTGGCCACCGAGGGCCCCGTCAGCCAGGGCTGCACCTCAACACAACGCTTCCTTTTTTTTTTTTTGGTTGGGGGGCATGAACTCTGGGCTTGGGCGCCATCCCTGAGCTCTTTGGTTTAAGGGCTAGCGCTCTAGCGCTCTACCACTTGGAGCCACAGCACCACTTCCAGTTTTCTGGTGGTTGATTGGAGGTGAGAGTCTCATGTACTTTCCTGCCCAGGCTGGCTTTGAACCACGATCCTCAGGTTTCAGCCTCCTGAGTAGCGAGGATTCCAGGTGTGAGCCACCAGCACCCAGCTCCACAGCTTCTCTTAAGAAAAGGTCCCGAGAAGGGCTGGGGATGTGGCCTAGTGGTAAAGTGCTCGCCTCGTATACATGAGGCCCTGGGTTCGATTCCCCAGCACCACATATACAGAAAATGGCCAGAAGTGGCGCTGTGGCTCAGGTGGCAGAGTGCTAGCCTCGAGCAAGAAGCCAGGGACAGTGCTCAGGCCCTGAGTCCAAGCCCCAGGACTGGCAACTGAGGCAGGTGCCCCGCGGTACAGCCCAGGCCGGCCTCCATGCTGCGGCCTCCACTCGGAGCCCTGGGCTTGCACTGTGTACCACCATGCCGGGCCTAGCGACATGATTGGCTTTCCAGATGAAATTGTAGCTCTGAAACGGCTGAAAATGGAGAAGGAGAAAGAAGGGTTCCCCATCACCTCCCTGAGAGAAATCAACACCATCCTCAAGGCCCAGCACCCCAACATCGTCACCGTCCGCGTAAGGCTCAAGGGGGGGATTCCCCCGGGCCCTGGGGCCTTGGGCAATGCGGGCTGCTGGGAGAGCCAGTGGTTGCGGGGGACCGGAGGGTGTGCGCTCTGCCTGCTAGGAGATCGTCGTGGGCAGCAACATGGACAAGATCTACATCGTGATGAACTACGTGGAGCATGACCTCAAGAGCCTCATGGAGACCATGAAGCAGCCCTTCCTGCCAGGTCTGTCCCGGCCGCGGCGGGAGGGGAGGGGAGGCCTCGCCGGGGCGGGCAGTGCCAGGCCGGCTGGCTGCCCCCAGGAGCCCCGGGGGCGTCCCGGGCTCACTAGTGGGCATGCCTGTGACCCCAGCCCTCCCCCAGGGGAAGTGAAGACGCTGATGATTCAGCTGCTGCGGGGGGTGAAGCACCTGCACGACAACTGGATTCTGCACCGGGACCTCAAGACATCCAACCTGCTGCTGAGCCACGCCGGCATTCTCAAGGTGGGGGCGGCCCCGCCCCCGCTGCCCGGCCCCGCCCCGCCCCCAGCCCCTCACAGCCTTGCTGGGTCCCCGCAGGTCGGTGACTTCGGACTGGCTCGCGAGTATGGGTCGCCCTTGAAGGCCTACACCCCCGTCGTCGTGACCCTCTGGTACCGAGCCCCTGAGCTCCTGCTCGGGGCCAAGGTGAGTCCGGGTCTCAGCCCCCCCCTGATTGGGGGGCGCTCACCGGGGCCGACTCGGGGGAGGCAGGCCCTGAGCTGTGTCCCCCTGGCCCCAGGAGTACTCCACGGCCGTGGACATGTGGTCCGTGGGCTGCATCTTTGGAGAGCTGCTGACCCAGAAGCCCCTGTTCCCGGGGAAGTCAGAGATCGATCAGATCAACAAGGTTTTCAAGGTGGGCGCGGCCCCCCTCCCCCTCCCGCCCCCCCCCCCCCCCCCCCGCGCGTGGCCGGGGGGCGGCGCGGGCAGGATGCACGGGAGCGGGCCGTGACGGGCGCGGGCCTGCCCGTCCTTCAGGACCTGGGGACTCCGAGCGAGAAGATCTGGCCCGGCTACAACGAGCTCCCGGCCGTCAAGAAGATGACCTTCAGCGAGCACCCCTACAACAACCTGCGGAAGCGCTTCGGGGCCCTGCTCTCGGACCAGGGCTTCGATCTCATGAACAAGTGAGGCCCAAGCCGCCGCTGGCCGGCTCCCCCGCGGCCGCCCCGCAGCCGGGCCCCGCAGCCGGGCCCCTCCGCCCCGCGGGGCCCGCGCCCGCCTGAGGGGGCCACGCTGTTCTCCCCAGGTTCCTGACCTACTTCCCGGGGAGGCGGATCAATGCGGAAGACGGCCTGAAGCACGAGTACTTCCGGGAGACGCCCCTGCCCATCGACCCCTCCATGTTCCCCACCTGGCCGGCCAAGAGCGAACAGCAGCGGGTGAAGCGCGGCACCAGCCCCCGGCCCCCCGAGGGCGGGCTGGGCTACAGCCAGCTGGTGAGCGGCGGCCCCGGGGGCGGGGCGGGGCTCCGCAGGGGGCGGGGTCCTCACGGGGGCGGGCCCTCACTGGGAAGGGGGCGTGGCTCCATACGGGGGGGGGGGCAGCTCCGCAGGGGGCGGGTCCTCACGGGACGGGGGCGGGGTCCTCACGGGGCGGGGCTCCGCACGGGGGGCGGGTCCGCACGGGACGGGGGCGGGGCTCCGCACGGGGGCGGGTCCTCACGGGACGGGGGCGGGGTCCTCACGGGGGCGGGCCCTCACTGGGAAGGGGGCGTGGCTCCATACGGGGGGGGGGGCAGCTCCGCAGGGGGCGGGTCCTCACGGGACGGGGGCGGGGGTCCTCACGGGGCGGGGCTCCGCACGGGGGCGGGTCCTCACGGGACGGGGGCGGGGTCCTCACGGCACCGCCTGCCCGCCCGCCCCGCCCGCCCCGCAGGGGGAGGACGACCTGAAGGAGACGGGCTTCCACCTGACCACCACGAACCAGGGCGCCTCGGCCGCCGGCCCCGGCTTCAGCCTCAAGTTCTGACGGCGACGCCCCGGCGCCCCCGATGAACGCGGCCACACTTCGTTTTTTATTTTTTGATTTGTAAATTTGTAGAATTAAATGACCTATTTCCTTGCGGAAGGCCAGTGTGTGTTCCCGCGCGTGGGCCTGCGGGGGGGGCGGGGGGGGGGGGGGGGAGGCGGTGCTGGCCGGGCGCCCGGGGCTGCTCTGCTCGCGCTCCGGGGATGGCGTCGGGCCTCGTCCAGACCTCAGCCCCTCGCGGGCCGCGCGGTGTCCGTGGAGGGGGCTGGGGAGGGCTGTGCGGACCGCACCCCCCCGCGTGCACCCCACCCGCAGAGGCGGTGCCCAGACCCGCCCCCTGCGCCCGCCTGCCCGGGCCCCTCTGGCCCCGCCGGGGTCCCGTGCCGGGCACTGGGCTTCCGCGTGCCCGGCCTCCTGAGACCGTGGACGGGGGGGGGGGGGGGCGGGGCCGGCACCCCAGCCCGCAGCGCTGCCACGCGGGTGGAGACGGCACGGGGGCCCTCCATCTCCAGCAAGCCCAGACCCGCCCGAGCACGACGCGCACGGAGACTGGAGAGCCAAGCGGCTCCATCACGCCGGCCGGCCGCTCAGCTCCGCACCCGGACCCGCCAGGAGAAGGAGCTGAGCACGCGCCGGCGGCTGCGCACCACGCAGGTGTAGGTGCCCTCGTTGATGGCGTTGGCGATGATGCTCAGCTGCGCCTCGCCCAGGGCCAGGTAGCCGGGGTAGGAGAACTCGAGGGGCTCCTGGTCTTTGTACCAGCTGCGGGGGGAGGGCGGCTGCCATGCCGGCGGGGGCCCCGGGGCCGCCCCGCCCCCTGACCCGCCCCCCCCCCCCCCCCCCCCCCCCCGGCCCGCTACGCACTGGACTTTGCCTTTCTTGTGGAGGATCTTCTGGCCGCATCGGAAAGTCACGTTTCTGCCCTCAGACACCAGCCTGGTTTTGGTCCTCAGGGGCGGCGGGGTGGGGGCCGCCGTGGGGAAGGGGAACTCTGCGGGGACAGCGGAGGAATGCTGGCGCTTCCCCAGGAAGGGGCGGGGCCTCACCGGGGAGCCCCGCCCCCTGGAAGCCCACCCCCCTGGAGCACCGCCCCCGGAGCCCCGCCCCCGGGAGCCCCACCCCGGAGCCCCGCCCCCGGGAGCCCCGCCCCGGGAACCCCGCCCCCGGGAGCCCAACCCCGGAGCACCGCCCCGGGAGCCCCACCCCGGAGCCCCGCCCCCGGGAGCCCCACCCCCGGAGCCCCGCCCCCGGGAGCCCCACCCCCGGAGCCCCACCCCGGAGCCCCGCCCCCGGGAGCACCGCCCCCGGGAGCACCGCCCCCGGAGCACCGCCCCCGGAGCACCGCCCCCGGGAACCCCGCCCCCGGGAGCCCAACCCCGGAGCACCGCCCCGGGAGCCCCACCCCGGAGCCCCGCCCCCGGGAGCCCAACCCCGGAGCACCGCCCCGGGAGCCCCACCCCGGAGCCCCGCCCCCGGGAGCCCCACCCCCGGAGCCCCGCCCCCGGGAGCCCCACCCCCGGAGCCCCACCCCGGAGCACCGCCCCCGGGAGCCCAACCCCGGAGCACCGCCCCGGGAGCCCCACCCCGGAGCCCCGCCCCCGGGAGCCCCACCCCCGGAGCCCCACCCCGGAGCCCCGCCCCCGGGAGCACCGCCCCCGGAGCACCGCCCCCGGGAACCCCGCCCCCCGGGAGCCCAACCCCGGAGCACCGCCCCGGGAGCCCCACCCCGGAGCCCCGCCCCCGGGAGCCCCACCCCGGAGCCCCGCCCCCGGGAGCCCCACCCCGGAGCACCGCCCCGGGAGCCCCGCCCCCGCGCCCCCGCCCAGGCATCACCGTAGCAGAAGTCGCAGCTGCTGGGACACAGCCTCTTCATCAGCCGCTGGCGGGCGGCACAGAAGCCCCGGCGTGCCCACGAGGAGCACACGAACAGCCGGTCCAGGCAGCCTTCGGGGGAGGCGGGCTGGCTCAGAGCGCGCCCAGGGCCCCGCCGCCCCCGCTGCCCGTCCTCCGGCCCCACGGCGCCCACGACACCCACCGTAGAGGCGGTGCAGCCCCCACAGCTCGTCCTGGGACAGCGACTTCCAGCCTCGCAGCGTGGCGTTGAGGTGCATGAGCGCCCGGCCCTGCTGCGAGTGCATGAGGCCCAGCGCGTGGCCGATCTCGTGGGCCGCCACGTGCACCAGGTCCGTGAGCCACACACCTGCGGGCGGAGGGCGGGCGGGCCGGGCGCGCTGACTGCCAGCCCCCGTGCCCGGCACGGCCCGGTCCCGCCGGCAGCCGGCAGCCGTCCTGCCGTCCGTCCGTCCCCGCCGGCTGCGTGGTGAGCTCGGCACCCAGGAATGCAGCGGGGGGGGGGGGGGGGGGGGGGAGGGGCGGCCCGCAGTCCCGGGGGCGGGCGGGGCGGGCCTGGACCCCGGAAAGCCCGGCCGCCCGGCCCCCTCACCTTTCTTCCAGCTGTAGCGCGTGGGGCCCAGGACCCAGTACTCGCTGTCGTCGAAGTGGATGCCGCCGTGGGGGGGGAAGAAGGCGTGGGCCAGCTCCCCCGTGGGGCCGTCGAAGCAGTGGTGCCGCGTGGAGACCAGGCAGTCCGTGTGGTTGACGGGGTAGAAGCCTGGGGCAGGCAGGGCCGCCGTGAGCCGGGCCCGGGCTGCCGGCTGCGCCCCCCCAGCCCCGGGCCCCGCGCCCACCTATCCGGAGATCGCTGGGCTGCTCGGGGGCCACCTCCCGGAAGCTGAAGGGGGACACGTCGCTCCACATTCGGAAGGCGGCAGCCAGGCCTCGCCGGGTCTCGCGGGGGCTCAGGAGGTGGCGGGGGAAGGAGAGGACCCTGCGGGGCGGGCGGGCGGGCGGGGCGGGTCAGGGGCTGCCGGGCCCCCTCCTCTCCCTCCCCCTCGCCCCGCCCCGCCCGCCCGCCCGCACCTGTAGGTGAGGTTGAAGTGGTCCCAGCGCAGCCTGGCGGGGGTCAGCGCGTAGCGCCGTCTCCGGGGCGGCCCGGCCGCGGGGGCCCCCGGGGGGCGCGGGCGCGGGCGCGTCGCTCTTCCGGGGCGGGGGGGGCCGCGCTCCAGGCCCCCAGGGTGGCGCGAGGACGGGACTGCTGGGAAAGGGAGGTCACCGCGGGTGGGCGCGGGCCGTCGCCCTCCCTCCAGCCTCCAGCTGGCTGCCCGGGGACGGGGCCGCCGGGAGCCGCCGCGCCGCCCGCGCTCGGCCGGGATCCTGACGTGCCCGCCCGGTGGGGCGCCGGCCCCTGGCCCGCAGCCTGGCCGGAGCGGGCTGGGAACCCGCGGCCGCCGGCCCCACCCCGCCCGCTCACCTGCGCCCCGCCCCGGGTGGGCGCCGCCGGGGCCCCCAGCCGCGCCAGCAGCAGCAGCAGCGCGGGGAGCAGACACAGCGCGCCCAGGACGGCCGCGAGCCGGCGGCCCGGGGGGACGCGGGCCCCGAGGCCCATGGCGGACTGGCGCGGGGCGGGCGGGCGCGGGGCCCGGGCCGCGGGGGGGGGGGGGGGTGGGGTGGGGTGGCGGGGGGGGGCGGGGGAGGGCGGCGGCGGCTCGGGTTACCGCGGGGAGGGCGGGCCCGCGGGCGGGGAGACCACCGCGGGGAGCCGCGGGGCTCGGGCCCGGCCCGGGGGCGTCGCGGACTTTCCACCCATGGAACCGGTTCCCGGGACCCCACGGGGTCCTCGAGCCGAGCCAGCGGCCTGGCCGGGGCTGCGCGTGGCGGAGGGCGGGCGGGAGGGAGGGAGGCGCCGGCGGGGGGGGGGGGGGGGGGGACGGGGCGGGGACGTGGCAGCGGGGAGGGCGCGTTGGGGCCAGGGGTCCGCAGGCTCCCGTGGGGGGGGGGGGGGCGCGCGACTCGGGCGGCTGGGGACGGGGAGGCCCCGCGGCTGGAGAGGGAAGCGGAGCCTGGTGCGCGGGCTGGGGACCCAGCTGGGCGCCCCGGGCCGGGCCGTGGGGGCCGTGGGAGGGCCGAGGGGGGGGGCCGTGGGAGGGCCCGAGGGGCCCCGCCCCGGCCAGGCCAGGCCCCGGCCTGTGTCCCTCCATCGCGGCTCGGGCCCGGGCGGACAGGCCCGCGGCGAGCGCGCGGTTCTTGGAAAGCCCCGGCCCGGGCGAGCCCCGCGGGAAGGATGGCGCCCGCCACCCTGGGCGCCGCCCTGCGTCCCGTCCCGTGCCCTCCCGACTCCCGCCCGCCCCGGGCCCACACCCCAGCCCCGGGCGCGCAGCGGGGCCTGGGCTCCCCCCTCAGGCGCGCCCCGACGCACGGGCCCAGGCAGGCAGCAGGCACGGTCTGTGGATCTTTTTATAAAATACAGGCGGGGAGGGGCCGGGGCGCGGGCTCTGCAGGGTCACACGAAGATCTGGATGCGGTCGCGGATGGGCTGGCGGCAGATGGGGCAGGCGCTGAGCGCCGCCCCGCACGGGGCACACGCGCCGTGGCCGCACTGGAACACCAGGCGGATGTGGCTGTCGATGCAGATGGGGCAGGTGATGCGCTCCTCCATCTGCCGGTAGCGGCTCTGCAGCTCCTCCACCAGCTGCCGCGGGGGGCCGGCCACGGGGGCCGCGCCCGCCACCTCCGAGCCATCTGCGGGAGGGGCGGGGGCGGGGCGGGGAGCAGGCTGGCGTGGACCCGGCCCGTGCAGGGACCCAGGAGCCGGGGGGGCCATGGCGGGGGGGGGGGGGGGGCGGGGCCAGGGGTGCGCCTGTGTGAGACAGGCCCTCCCACCCACCCGGGCACACGGACAGTGGGGGGGGGGGGGTGGAGAGGGGCCCCTCCCGCCCCCCTCCCGCCCACCTGGGCGCAGCTTCTTGCTGATGACCACCTGGCACCGAATGCACTTCTTCATCCTGCGCGCGCACTCTGTGGGAGCAGCGCGCGGCCGGGTGAGCGGCGGGTGAGGCGAGCGGCCGCCCCCCGCCCCCCCGCCCCGGCCCGGGCCCCCTCCACTCACCCTCACACACGGTGCGGTGCTGGCACGGGGAGAACAGAACCAGCAGCGCCAGCTCCGAGCACACCAGGCACTCGGCGGCCTCCGGCCCCGCCGCGGCGGCCACGTGCAGGTTGGTCACGGTGTTGGGGGTGGTGAGCGCGGGCCGCGGGCCGGGGGCCGGGCCCCCCGCGCCCCCCCGCCTGCCGCTCCCTGCAGGGGGAGGAAGGGCTTGAAAGGGCCCTGGGCGCTCGAGCGCCCCCCGCCCCCCGGGGTGCGGGCTCACCGGAAGCGCTGGGCGCAGCCCTGCAGGGCCTTGAGCACGGGGCCCTCGGCGGCCAGGTCCAGCGGGCTCTGGCCCCGGTGGTTGGCGTAGCTCACGTCCGCGCCCTCCAGCGCCAGAAAGCAGGCCACCGCCGCACCCACCGACAGCTCCGCACTGCCCGGGAGGCCTGCGGCCTGGAGCTGCGGGGCGGGACGGAGAGCTGAGCGGGGTCCGCACACGGGCCACGGGGGGGGGGGGCAGCCTCAGGGCTGAGGGGCCCCCTTCCCGCCCCAGGCAGGTTGCGTCCCGCCCACCCCCGTGACGCCCCCACAGGTGGGTCCGGGTCTCACAGTCTCCATGACCCGGGCCGCGGGCCCTAAGCGGCTCCCTGCCCAGAAGGCCCGGGGGCGCCTGGGCCACGGGAGGGGGAGCACCCCGGGGCTCGGGCGCCTCACCCTGGACAGCAGCTGCAAGGGCCCCGGGTCCCCCCCGGCCCTGTCGGCCACCAGGGGCAGCAGCTGGTGCCGGTGCAGCGCCACGTGCAGGGCCGTGTCCCCCTCCTCGTCCTCCGAGTTGACGCTGCAGCCCGCGTCCACCAGCACCGGCACCAGCCCCACGTGGGCCTGCCGCACGGCCAGGTGCAGGGGCGACTGGAGCTTCCGGTTCCGCACGTTGACGTCACAGCGGCCCTGGGGAGAGGGGGCACGGGCTCAGCCCGGAAACCCCGCGGGCTCCCCCTCCCCCGGCCCCCGAGCGGCCCCCCCCCTTCCCCCGCGGCCCTCCCCGCCCCCCCTTCCCCGCGGGCCCCCCCGCCCGCACCCACCTCTCGGATGAGAACCTGGGCCACCTCCCGGTGGTTGTTGAGGGCGGCCAGGTGCAGCGCGGTGAAGCCGTCGTCCTTCTTGGCGTCCACGAGCTGCCGCGCCCCGGGCCAGGATCCTCCTCACCGCCCTGTGGGGAGCAGGGAGGCCCGTCGGGCGCACGGCTCCGGGGGAGGCCGGGGGTCCCGTGCCCGCCCCCCACTCACAGCACGTGGCCTTTGAGGGAGGCGTGGTGCAGCAGCGTGAAGCCCCGGCTGCTGGTGGCCGTGATGCTGATGCCCGGCGCCTCCGTGAGGACCTCCACGATGCCGCTGGCGCCGGCGCCCGCGGAGATGGCCGAGTGCAGGGGCGTGTCGGCGTGGGCGTCCTGTCGGGCGAGGGCGAGGCCGTGGGTGGCGCGGGCGGTGACCCGGGGGCGCGCGGGGTCGGCCGGGGTCGGGAGGCCCCGGGGACCGGCACTCACGGGCAGGTTGACGTCACAGCCGCGCTCACACAGGGTCTTCACCACCTCCAGGAAGCCCCTCTGCACAGCCACGTGCAGGGCTGTGCTCCGGGCGCCGTTGAGGGCATCCGCCCCACACCCCGCGCTCAGCAGCAACCGGGCGGCCTCTGGCTGGTTCCTGAGGGGAAGAGGGGAAGGGGTGGCGGGGGGCCCTCGGCCCGCCGGCCCGGCCTGCGGCACCGACTCCGCCCCCCGGCGGGCTCACCCCAGCGCCGCGTAGTGCAGTGCGGTGTTGCCCTCCTCGTCCCGAAGGTCTGCGCCCGCCCTTGCTTGCAGCAGCAGCCGCACCAGCTCCACCTGGCCCAGGTAGGCAGCCACCTGGAGGGCGGTCCTGCCCTGGTTCCTGGTGTCCACCTGCAGGGAGAGCCAGCCGGTGAGCCCGGGCCCGGGCCCTCCGTGGGCACCGGGAGGGCGGCGGGAGCTTGCCTGCTCCGGGTGTCTTCGAAGCAGGTCCAGGGCCCGGGCCACGTTGCCCAGCGCAGCCTCCACCACCAGCCTGCCGGGGTGCTCCGGGTCGTTCTTCTGGGCCCGCAGCTTGTCCAGGGCCACGCTCAGGGAACCTGGGAACGGGGCTGCGGTGAGGGCCGGCCGGGGCCGCCCTCCCCCGCCCCCCCCCCCCCCCCCGCCCCGGGGCTGGGCTCCCACTTTTGTTCTCCCTGGCACGCTCAGCCACGTCCAGGTTGGCGTCCTCCTCGGGCCGGTAGACCACTAGGCAGGATGGGCTGAAGGTCCACCGCTGGCCACCAACTGCCACACGCAGGTTCCCATCTCCAAATACCTGGACCACCTTTCCGATGCGGCCCAGGGCCTGAGGAAGGGAGGAGTTACAGCAGGTCTGGGGGGCGGGAGGCAGGGCAGAGGGCAGAGGGCAGGGGAGATACATACAGGAGCCATGTCATCTGTCCATTCTCCGTGTCCAGCCTGCAGTCTCTTCACTGTGTCAAGGTCGTCGATGACCCGAACCACGTCACCCACCCAGAAGGAGTTATGCTGAGTGACAGAGAGGCAGGTAAGGGGCTCCCCACCCCTAGCCACCTATGGCTTCCCAGGCTAGTGGGGGGAGGGCACCCCCACTGAGCCCCGTGGGGCAGGCAGACCCGAGCTTGACCCCAGTTCCTGCCCCCAAGTACAACCACAAGGTCTTGGCTGCACGGGGGCCACAGGTGACCAAAGCAGCCCTGGAAAGCCCAGCCAGAGTCACAAGGGTGACGGCTGGAGAGGTGACAGGGGAGCGGCATCCAGACCCGACCAAGGCCGGCTGGGGAAAGCCCAGGCAGCCAGCTCCAAGGGGCCGCTGCCAGCATGCCCAGCCCCACGTGGGCCAGCCCAGGGCCGAGGCAGGGCCAAGAGGGAGTGCCCTCCTACTCTGGGACAGGCCTAGGACAGAGGGTGGAGCAAGAAGGGGTACCAGCCCCGCGTGGGGTGGGCTCAGGATGGAGAAGGGGACGTGGGAATGAATATTCCTCCGGGAACCCGGAGAGCCCCAGGATCTGGGCTTGCAGAGTGAACTCACTGCACGCTGCCTGCCCCACCGCCCATGCCTACTTCCTGACGCCTCCTTCCCCTGGACTCTGGGCTCTTGGGTGAGCCCTGAGGCCGGCCTCTGTCCCAGCCTGATGGCCATTTACCCTCTCCTGGAGGGCCCAGCTGGCTCCCCCAACCCTCCACTGAGATAGGTCAGCTAATACCTTCCCCAAGACCTCACACCGTCGGCGTGGATCCCCTACAGCCCCTCCCAGGGGGCCCCACGCCCCCTCCTGTCTTCAGAGGTGTGGTCCCGCCTGCTCCGGCCTCCGGGGCTCGGCATGTCCGTCGGTCACCCCTCCCCTCCCCACCGCCCGCGCTCCCAGGTCTCTCCACACCTGGACCCCCTCCTAGGCTCCCCCTCCACCCACCGGGCTCTTCCCCTTCCTTCGGGTCTGGAACTCGTGGAGGCACTGGTACCCTAGTCCTCTCCTGACCACGCCCGGGGCCGTGTTGGCACAGAGGGGAGGAGAGAAGCAAACGGGTGAGGCTCAGCCCAGCCCCCTAGGCACCTTGGTGAGAGCCCCCGGGTGGAAGGTCCAGCGGGTCTCATGGTTGAACTGCACGCGCACGTCCCCACGGTCCGTGATGCGGTGCACGGTGCCCGTCTGTCCGATAAACTGTGGCGGTCATGGAGACTATGGCTGGGTTGGGCTGGACTCCCGGGCAGGCAAAGGGCAGAGTCCAGAGGGCTTGGGAGGGGAGGACCTGTGGGGCTCGGCAGGCAAGGCGGCTCACCTCCGCCATCCTGGGGTTCCAGCCACCGTGGCCTTCCTGCATGTCCCTCAGGACGTCTGTGTCCAACAGACACTTCACCTTGTCTCCACGCTGGAAGGGCTGGCTGTCTGCACTCACCCTGCGCTGCAGCTCTGCTGGCTTGCCTGGGGAGGGTGGCAGGCCCGGCCTCAGGCGGCAGTCCCCCGGGGCAGCACCCGCCAGCCCTCGCCCAGCTATGGCCGGAGGGCAGCGAGGATCAGCGGGGCCGGCCCCATACCAAGCCTGGGGAGGTGCTCCTTGTAGTAGAAGCCGCCAGCTGCCTCGCCCACACACTTGAGGTCCACCTTGCCCTTGTGGCCTACGCGGTATACATTGGTGGTTCCGTCTGCCCACGTCACACTGGCCACACTCCGGCCTGTCTCCACATCCCAGCCACGGATGTCCACCACACGGCCCGGCTTCCCTTCCCCTCCTGTGGAGACAGTGTCCCACCGGCGAGCTAAGACTGCGCCCTCGGGGAGAGCCACAGCCAGCCGCAGCTCAGCTTTACCTCCCTGCCCCCCCAGCCCCCACTCACCGTCCTGGGAGCCCCACTCCCAGTCAGGGCCACGCACCACCTTTGCTCCCTGAAAGATGCCCCTTAGTGGGATCCTAGAGAGGCCCTGGCGGGGACTCAGCGTGACACTGCAAGAGAATACGTCCTGAGCCAGGCAGGATGCCGCCAGACGGCCTGGCCCTGCCAGTGCCCCCCACCCCCGGCTCACACCAGCTGGACGTGCAGGACGGGTACTCTGGCTCCCCCCAGGCAAGGATGGGGGACAGCCGGCCCCCTGGCTCAGTGGTTTGCAGCCTATGTGTGATCAGGTCACGTCTGCAGTCTGGCCCAGAGGAGGAACAAGGAACACCACAGGCCTGACCAGCAGCGCACAGGCTCCCTGTCACACGCACACGCTGGCTGAGAGAGGGAGCGTAAAGACCACGTTTCTCTCCCATATATGAAGAGGGTCAAGGAGACAGCTGACGGGCAGGGAGAGGATGGGGCCTCTGGGCACCTGCCCTGGCCCAGCAGTGGGTCCCCTTCTGGCCCCAGCCCCTCTGATGGCAGAGCTGCTGCTGTGCTTAGGGGCTGGCTTGCAGTGCAGGCTGCCTTGCCCGAGACGGTGCAGCCAGGCCTGGTGACTCCCAGGGACACTGGCTGTTCCAGCAGCCACAGAGGCCACTCCTGGCCTGCAGCTGTACTGAAGAACCTAACTCAAGCTCTAGGGGTGACGCAGAAATGTTCACAGCACCCATCTTGCAGACCCAGCTGGGATAAGGTGCCTCCCCCAGGGGTGGGCTAGTGCCGGTGCTCAGGCCCCTGGGGTAGTCAAGGCCCCGGCCATTGCTCAAGGAAATGGCTCAGGAAGGCCCCGTCCTGCCCCTTCAGGACGAGCTGGGTCCTCTGAGGCTCTGGCCCGGCGGGGTGTCTCCAGGCCTAGTGCAGATGGGCAGGCGGCCGCCCAGGGGGACTCACGGGCGTGAGTGGGCTGTCTCGTAGCGCTCGAAGGCGTGGGCAAGGTCGTGCTTGCTGTGCATGTAGCACTGTGTGCAGAGGTCGTAGTCGAAGCAGACGCGGCACTTCCAGCGCATGCCGCGCAGCCCGTGCTTCTTGCAGCAGTCGCAGATGATGTTGGGGTGGCGGATGCCTGGAGGGAGGGAGGTCGGTGGAGGCTGCCCTCTGCCTCTTGCCGGCCCCACCCACAGCCTCGCCGTCACCTGCTGCCACGTACCAATCTGTGCGTTGTCATAGAGCAGCAGGTCATGGGCACCCTGGTAGCCGGCACGATAGTTGGTTCGTGTGCCCTGGTCCCACTGAACGACCACTGTGCGGTCGGGCGTCGAGGGGCTGCCGTGGCGGCCCAGCTCCACCACTGTGCCCACGCCGCCCTCACCTCCATCCTGCTGGCCCCACTTCCAGTCCACGCCTCGCACCACACGCATGCCCACCTGCACACCTGCCTGGGGGTCCAGGTCCATGGTGTGTGGGACGCTCGGGGACCTGCCAACAGAGAGCATCCTCAGGACACCTACGGAGAAGGTCACCTGGGAGAGGGGGCTGGACCAGACGCAGAGAGGGACAGCAGCACATGACCGGAGTCCAGGGAGGCAGGGTCACAGTCGCGCTGGTCGGCGCTGAGGAATGCGCGCAGGGGGAGGGAACGCCGGCAGAGGGGCCCCAGGTTGGGCCCAAGCCCGGCATGGTATGGCCACGTACCACTGTTCCTCTTCTTTTTTACTTTTTCTTTTTCAGGTCAAAGAGCAGGACTCAAACTCAGTACCAGAAGCTTTTGCTCACTGGCTGACATTCTGCCAACTGAACCACACCTCCGAGACCACTTTTCCGCAGTACATCCATGTGTGCATATGTACATGTATGTGTGCATGTGTGCCAGCCCTGGGGCATGAACTCAACGCTTGGGCACTGTCATTGAGCTTTTCTTTTGCTCAAGGCTAGCACACATCTACGTCTGGCATTTTGGTGGTTAATTAAAAATAAGAGTTTCCCAGTTTCCTTCCTGGGCTGGCCTTGAACCACGATCCTCAGATCTCACTCTGAGTAGCTAGGATTACAAGTGTGAGCCACCAGCACACAGCTCAGTGATACTCTTATCTCCAACTAACCAGAAGAAAGCTAAAAGTAGAGGTGTGGCTCAAATGGTAGAGCACGAGCCTTGAGCAGAAAAGCTCAAGGACAGTGCCTAGGCCTTCACTTCAAGCCCCAGGACCTGCACCAAAAATAAAGAAAAAAATGTCACCAGACAGCCTGGTGGCTCACACCCATAATCCTAGCTACTCTGGAGATGGAGACCCATCTCAGTTCAAAGCCAGCCCAGGCAGAAAAGACCATGGGACTATTTTATCTCCAATTAGCCAGGGGATGGGGCAGGGGAACAATTAAGCAGTGGTACAATGCCAACCTTGAGTGGGGGCAGAGGGATGCCACCTGTTGATAGGGAACAGCCTATGAGAGCAGATGTTCCCAGGACCACTGACAAAGACATCCCATAGGCCAGGTGCAGGTAGCTCACATCTATAATCCCAGCTGAGACCCAAGGATCATGGTTCAGAGCCAGCCAGGCAAGAAAATCTAGGAGACAGTGTATCTCCAAATAACAGCAAAAAGCTAGACGCAAGGCAAGGCTCATAGACATGGAAGGGCAGTAGCCACATCGAAAAGTGCCCACTACAGTGATTCCACTGACAGAAGTTTACAAAAGGAACCGGCAGATCCAGGATGTTACGGTGCCGGCCACAGGTCTGCTTTCAAGCAATTACTTTGGGTTGCTTACATGGCCTACACATCGTATTGTACCATTCTTGAATAAAGTCTTGCCAACATAAGTTTGTTTGTGACAGGATCTTGCCATCTGGCACAGGCCAACTTCAAACTCACTATACAGTTAGGCTAGCCTTGAATTTCAGTATTCCTGCCTCTACCTCCTGAGTTCTGGAATTACAGGCATAAACCACCATGCTCAGCACACAGATGGACAACAAAGGCAGAATGAGAACAGAATGACGGTTCAGAAACTCCCAGACCATAAGCTTCCTCTCCACCTCGCTGACAATGCTGACTCTGCAGCTGGGAAGTGAGTTGCTAGGGCACTGCAAAGAACAGGGGGCCAACGTGAGTTTGGCTTCAGAAGTTAAACTCAGCTTTCACAGAAGGCCAGAAAGTTACTCTTAACCTGGCTGAGATACAATTTAAGACTGGAAAAGAGCTGGGTGCCAGTAGCTCATGCCTGTAATCCTAGCTACCCAGAAGGCTGAGCGCTGAGGACCGCAGCTCAAAGGCAGACAGGGCAAGAAAGTCCCTGAGACTCTTATCTCCAATAAACTACTCAGTAAGAGCCAGAAGCAGTAGCTCAAGTGGTAGAGCACTAGCCTTGAGCACAAAGAGGCTCAGGGATAGCACCCAGGCCCTGAGTTCAAGCCCCAGGACCAGCAAAACAAAACAAAAAAAGACTGGAAAAGATGCTGTCAGCCAGGCCAAGGCCCTGCCAGCTCCAGCCTGGGTAGTGCGTGGCAGCTCACTCAGCCACACAACAGAGGCCAGCCAAGAGCGGGGTAAGCGACAAGGGAAGGGAAGTACACACAACTCCACCTTTGTCCCAAGCCTGCCCCTGTCCTAGCCCAACATCCAACATGTCCCAGGGCCTGGTCCATTCAGGAAACATGAAGCTACAGGTGGGCAACAAAGAGGACCAGCAGCCCCTACTTGCCTTTCATTCACAGTCTGGCTCAAGACCACGTGAGTGCAGCCAGTGGGAGGCGCCTGAGCCCTGCAGGCCATCCCAGAGCCAGGTCTGGTGAGGAGCCTCGCACCTTCAGCCCCTGCACCACCCTGAGGTCTATGTCCACACAGGGGCACTGCCAATATTGGAGCCTCATTCTCAGGAGCACCTCTTTCCAGCTGTCAGGAGTGTAGGACATTGTTAGTGTAGGGCAGATACAACCAGGCTCCTGGATCTCAAAGCATTCTAAGGTTCTCTTGAGGACCAGGTAGCTTTTCCTTCCCTCCAAACTGCCATGCTGGGTTTTTGTTACTGTTTCTGGACCCAGCACATCATCACTGGCCACGGTCCACCTGCTATCAGCCTCAGAGATCATTCCCTAACTCAAGTCTCACCAATGGTGTACTGGGTAGCGAATGGGGGAGGTAACAGGGCGGGGCAGGAAGCAATGGTGAGACTGCTTGGGTTTGGGGGAAGAAATCTCCAGTCAGGCCCTTGATACCATCTAAGCCTTACATCTATCTCATCCCTTTCCACGTGGAGGCCCGCTTCTGCTCTTCAGATGGCACGGCGATCCTGACCAAGGAGGGCTTGCTGGAGTTTGCTGACAAAGGAATTCTTTGGTCACCTCTGGCCATTACCATTCTCCTTTGATCAGGAATAAGCACTCTCAGGCGAGCCCAGAGCTGGGATTGGGAGGGAAGCCCTAAGTGCACTGGGAACAGCCCGAGCAGAGCCCAGCAGGTCCAGAAAGTGCCTTCATGCCTGGATACTACTCTGTACCCAGAGTGCCAAGCTGCAAGGCCTCAGACGAGCACATGACCAGGGTGACTTAGGAATCCCTGAAGCATGGGAGGAGTCGGGGGTTCTATTTGGAGATGGCCTGCCGAGCCCTCTGAGGGGTAGTCCTCCAAGGGTGGTCCTCCTCCTTGGACTTTGCCCACTCCAGCTTCTGGTGATGGCCACACACCCTACTTCCTGGGGAGCCAGAGGCCACTGAGCTGTCTGCTCCCACCTTTCTTCCCTACCACAAGACTTCAGCACAGATGAAGGTATCTGTGAGCCCTGAGCCCCCAGAAGATAGCTCCCCACAGCCACTCATGGCCACTTAACTCTAGCTAGAGAGTGCTATAGAAAATGTTAATGCTCAAGACTGACCTGGACTCCCATGCTGACCTCTCAGTTTCCCAGAGACAGCCCACTGCTTTTCAAGAGCCTCACCCAACATTGTGCCAGCACTCCGGTGAGCAGCACCCAGCACAATCCAAGGGCTGTAGCCATAACACCAAGGTATAAAGGCAGCCATGCCTTCAAGTCCACAGGAAGTTGCCAAATCAACTCTTTCGATCCCTCTTAAAAATACACAGCCAGGGCTGGGAATGTGGCCTAGTGGTAAAGCGCTTGCCTCCTATACATGAAGTCCTGGGTTCAATTCCTCAGCACCACATATATAGAAAAAAGCCGGAACTGACGCTATGGCTCCAGTGACAGAGTGCTAGCCTTGAGCAAAAAAGAAGCCAGGGACAGTGCTCAGGCCCTGAGTTCAAGCCCCAGGACTGGCAAAAAAAAAAACAACCAACAACAAACAAACAAAACAAAAAACACAGCCAATATATGACACTTCAGGATGCTGAGCTCTGCAATATGTTGTATGTGTGCACTGTCAGTGGTTTATTTTTGCCTTTACCAGAATTCTGGACTCTGCCATCTACCTCAGAGTTGAAGACCCATGTCTCTGGTCTACTACTGGACACCCTCGATGGCTGGTAGGCACATCTACAAGGGACACTGAGGACCCCACTGGTAAATGTGCTGCAGCAAAATAAAAACTCACCTCAGAGCACAAGCAGCCTCAAATCAGCATCCCAAGGCTTCAGTTGCTACTTCCTGGGTCACAAACTTGCTCAGGCACCAAGATTTCCTGTAGGAAACCAAAGCCATTGCCAACACAGAAATCAAGCAGCCAGTGAGCCAGTCTAGGAGAAAGGATTTTAGAGGCAGTTTTATACCAGCCTTTACCACTGTGAACAGCCAGTGCTGCCGTTGCCTAGGGGTGTCTCTTTGCAGGAGGAATGGCCATCTCTAGGGACATAAGTACCAGAACAGTGAGGGTATAGTTAGGCACTGTCCCCATTTGTAAATATTTTATTGGAAGGCTTTACAAAGCCATATCAAGTAAATCACGTTTAATGACTGCTTTTATTCAGAAGAATAGTGACAGGATAGAGCCCCACTCCAGGCAAATTCAGCTGTGCCTGACACTGCTGAACTGACATTGTGTGGCAAAATCTGGTTCATCACAGGCTCCTGTCTTGTGGCACTGGCCAAGATGCAGGTCGACATTCCGAGTGCCATTGGAGACAGGCTGATTAGAGAGTCGGGGAGGCTGGAGGCAGAGAAGCTGGGGGAAGCCGGGAATGCGGGAAGGCTGGCCACAGGCCCGGAGGCCCTCCGAAGCCTGGTTCATCCCACCCAGTGCCGGGGGGCTGACCTTGAGCTGGAAAGTGACATTCCCATACTTGTTGCATCCGCAGCAACAGGCCAGAGTGGCGTGCAGAGCCGGAGGGCTT